>NC_135235.1:249223699-249521199 GCF_051348905.1 Ranitomeya variabilis
GATCAGCTCTGGGGCCACATTCATGACAACATGCTGCCCCTGGAGGCTTCAAAGACGCTGAGAGCTCAACTCTGAGAGAACAGTGTCCACAGCAGCAGATCCCGGTCCGGTCCTGCCCAAGGCAGTGAGCCTGCAGCGTCTGTGGGGCATTATATGGGGTATCAGCCTTACTCTGAAGCCTAGAGGTGTAAAATGCACCGGTCTTCAGTCTGCCCAGAGCCTTCGAGTGCAGACCACGGAGCAGCACGCCCCTGCTGGAATTTACACCACTTTCTGCCATAGGACCATAGTAGCCACGACCCTCCAACACGGCTCCAGCTATGTTCCAGAAAAGTCACTGCGCTGGTGTTAAGTCACAAAAAAGTTTGCATGTTACATATTACACAAGCGTGATATTTTTGCAACATTTTCCTGCAAATCTCCCTTCCATGTTATCACTCCACTATGGTGACCCCCCCGAGAGCTCTTACTCCGCTCTGTACCCTTTATACATGTACGTCCATATATGAGTGATCACAGCTGCTCACACGTTTAAGGGAACCAGCAAGATTTCTGTTCCCCTAAAAAAACACAGCTCCCCTGTGCTTCTATTAGCTCTGCTTATTGGCTACACACCACCTGGGAGCGGTACGGGCCCCTCGTCCAGCGTGGCACGGTACGGGCCCCTCGTCCAGCGTGGCACGGTACGGGCCCCTCGTCCAGCGTGGCACGGTACGGGCCCCTCGTCCAGCGTGGCACGGTACGGGCCCCTCGTCCAGCGTGGCACGGTACGGGCCCCTCGTCCAGCGTGGCACGGTACGGGCCCCTCGTCCAGCGTGGCACGGTACGGGCCCCTCGTCCAACGTGGGAGCGGTACGGGCCCCTCGTCCGTTATTTGTGTGGCCTACTTGTATCCCAGAGCTATAGCCCGATTTGATCTGCTAATAACAGTGACTGCATAGACCCGGGTCTCCTGTGTGCCGGGAGGTATGGAATAGACGACTTGATGGGTTTTTAGTGGGGGCGAAGGACTGGAAGAGTAATCTGATAAACCCTTCTCTACAGGCATAAGTTGGGACATTTTTTTATTCATTTTTGGGGGCTGGGGTGCAGTGCTACTTAAGGAAGTGACATTTGCAATGATGGGGGTGATTGTCCTTGTGAAGGATTGTGCTGGCACTGCAGGTCTCATGGTGGACTGTAGATTACTTGTCATGGTGTCATCATCAATTTTCTTCACAACTGATTGTTCGAGCAGATAGTTTTTACCTATTGGATTGTAACACAGGACCCAATCAATATTCTGTGTCATGTTTCCCCTCTATTGTGTAGATTAATGCAACCCCCTGAACAAGCAATGATTAACCCTGCAGTGTCTGGACATGGTGGCTCTGTGGTTGGGTGGGTGCATGGCTGTGATTTGGATGCATTGCTACAGATTTGGCAAATCCTTGATTCCTAGAGGTAAATCTGGATTTGTCATGTTTTGGCAGCCGGGAGATATGACGCAATGGACGGTTCTTGGAAGAAGTCTCCGAGGCTGCAATACAATAAAACCTCAGACTAATGCACAGTGCACACGATTAGTGACCGGAGTAGAGCGAGGCGCTTGTTCTTCTGTCCACTCTGCTCTGTAGGAGACAAAATGTTCTTATCTGAGTGTTTTGTGATTAAAAAAAATACTATTAAAGGGCCGGTCCTGTGTCCATAAAGCTCCAGCATGGTGGTCCCGTGTGCCTGAAGCTTGGTATGTGCAGCTTTGTGGCCGCGGGCTGGTCCTGTATATGTGAAACTTTAATCTTGACCATGCACCTATCCTATCCTGTGTATCTGCAGCTTTGTCACTTGTGATGCATTGCTACCGTGGGCCAGTTTTCTGTATGTGCGGCTTCGTCACCTCTGGCCTGTCTTGTGAACTTGATGCATTGCCATTGTGGGCCAGTCTTGGGTATCTGCAGCTTTGTCGCCGCGGGTCCGTCTTGTCGCTGCGGGCCTGCCTTGTGAACTTGATGCATTGCCATTGCGGGCCGGTCTTGGGTATCTGCAGCTTTGACGCCGCGGGCCAGTCTTTTCGCCGCAGGCCCATCTTGCGAACGTGATGCTTTGCCGCCGTGGGCCAGTACTGTGTACATGTAGCTTGATCGCCATGGACCAGTCTATGTACATGATGTTATTATCACTGTATATGAAAACATAGTAAGGAGAGATCCTGAAAATAGGAAACATCTTAAATTCACAGAATATTAAGATATTGCCATAAGTAGAGAACTAATAATTTTGCCTGCACTGCTTCAATGTAACAAACAGGGCAGAGGAAAGTGGTCATGACTATGAAGTGGCGCAGGATGGAGCGTAGATTTGGTCTTTTGTACATCTCTTGGTAAGTCGTGTCTCTCTTCCAGACATGGAGTGTGCGGACGTGCCCCTGCTGACCCCTAGCAGTAAGGAGATGATGTCTCAGGCTCTCCGGGCTACCTTCAGCGGCTTCACAAAGGAGCAGCAACGTCTGGGCATACCCTTCGGTGAGACTCCTGACAAACGATATATGGTATTATAGATGGTGGTGTTCCCCCAGCTTTTGGGGTCTCGCTCCTGGTTCAGAGCTCTATGCAAACATTGCCTCTTCTGTCCCTACACCAGATCCTCGAGAATGGACGGACGCTCATGTCAGGGACTGGGTGTCATGGGCAGTGAATGAGTTCACCTTGAAAGGTGTAGACTTCCATAAGTTTCGCATGAGCGGGGCTGCGCTGTGCGCCCTCGGCAAGGAATGTTTCCTGGAACTGGCACCAGATTTTGTTGGAGACATCTTATGGGAACACTTGGAAATCTTACAAAAAGGTAATGTATCCTGCAATGTGTGCAGCTGCAGTACAAGATGTGGAGGTGCAGGGGGCAGCGCAGAGTGCGTGCAGGATAAAATGTGGAGGTGCAGGATAAAATGTGGAGGTGCAGGGGGCAGCGCCGAGTCTCTGCGGGATAAGATGTGGAGGTGCAGGGAGCAGCGTGGAGTCTGCGTGATAAGATGTGGAGGTGCAGCCTGGCGTTTGTGTATGGGATGTAGAATGTGGCTGCAGAACGCTGTGTACGGGTCAGATAAAGCATAACCGTGCATATGCTCGCTCATGTCATGCTGCGCTGAGCAGAGGTTGCACTTCATTGTATCAGTAATACATTTCTTTCTTTCTATTTATTTTCTTTTTCACCAATTGGTCCAGAAGATTCTAAACTGTATCAAGTGAATGAGCTGACGGCAGCGTACCCCGAGTCCAGATACAGCTCAGAATATTTCATCAGTGAGTATTGCTGGAGTCCATCTGAACTCTGTGGGTTTCTGCACTAGGACTGTCAGATTGGGCTCCATGTATAGTGGGTACGGAAAGTATTCAGACCCCTTTAAATTTTTCACGCTTTTTCTTTGCAGCCATTTGGTAAATTCAATAAAATATTTTTTTTCTCATTAATGTGCACTCTGCACCCCATCTTGACTTTAAAAAAAAAACATGTAGAAATGTTTGAAAATGTATTGAAAATGAAATTCTGAACTATCACATGGCCATACGTCTTCAGCCCCTTTGCTCAGTATTGAGTAGAAGCACCTTTTGAGCTAGTGCAGCCATGAGTCTTCTTGGGAATGATGCAACAAGTTCTTCACCCCTGGATTTGGGGATCCTCGGCCATTCTTCCTTGCAGATCCTCTCCAGTTCCGTCAGGTTGGATGGTGAACGTTGGTGGACGGCCATTTTCAGGTCTCTCCAGAGATGCTCAGTTGGGTTTAGGTCAGGGCTCTGGCTGGGCCGGTCAAGAATGGTCAGAGTAGTTCTGAAGCCGCTGCTTTGTTATTTTAGCTGTGTGCTTAGGGTCATTGTCTTGTTGGAAGGTGAACCTTCAGCCAAGTCCGAGGTCCAGAACACTCTAGAAGAGGTTTTCATCCAGGATATCTCTGTACTTGGCCGCATTCATGTTTCCTTCAATGACAACCAGTTGTCCTGTCCCTGCAGCTGAAAAACACCCCCATAGCATGATGCTGCCACCACCATGTTTCACTGTAGGAATTGTATTGGGCAGGTGATGAGCAGTGCCTGGTTTTCTCCACACATGCCGCTTAGAATTATCACCAAAAAGGTCTATCCTCATCTCATCAGACCAGAGAATCTTATTCTCATATTCTGGGAGTCCTTCATGTGTTTTTTTAGCAAACTCTATGCGGCTTTCATATGTCTTGCACTGAGGAGAGGCTTCCGTCCGGCCACTCTGCCATAAAGGCACAACTGGTGGAGGGCTGCAGTGATAGTTGACTTTGTGGAACTTTCTCTCATCTCCCTACTGCATCTCTGGAGCTCAGCCACAGTGATCTTGGGGTTCTTCTTTACCATTCTCACCAAGGCTCTTCTCCCACGATTTGTCAGTTTGGCTGGATGGCCAGGTCTAGGAAGACTTCCGGTGGTCCCAAACTTCTTCCATTTAAGGATTATGGAGGCTACTGTGCTCTTAGGAACCTTGAGTACTGCAGTAATTTTGTTGTAACCTTGGCCAGATCTGTGCCTTGCTACAATTCTGTCTCTGAGCTCCTTGGCCAGTTCCTTTGACCTCATGATCCTCATTTGGTCTGACATGCACTGGTGAGCTGTGAGCTCTTATATAGACAGGTGTGCGCCTTTCCAAATCAAGTCCTATCAGTTTAATTATACACAGCTGGCCTCCAATGAAGGAGTAGAACCATCTCAAGGAGGATGACAAGGAAATGGACAGCATGTGACTTAAATATGAGTGTCTGAGCAAATGGGCTTTAGACTTATGACCATGTGATATTCCAGTTTTTATTTTTTTATTAAATTTGCAAAAAATTCTACATTTTTTTTTTTTTCAGTCAAGATGGGGCGCAGAGTGTACATTAATGAGAAAAAAATGAACTTTATTGAATTTACCAAAAAAACAAAACCATTGGCTGCAATGAAAAAAAGTGAAAACTGTAAAGGGGTCTGAATACTTTCCGTACCCACTGTATGTGTCATCGTAAAGCGCAGCAGCTCATCCGAATCATAATTTGTGACCAATGTCGCGTTTTGCAGGTTACGGTGTGGAGCATCCGCAGTGTGTCCCGCCATCAGAGTTCTCCGAGCCCAGCTTCATCACTGAGTCCTACCAGACCCTGCACCCCATCAGTTCAGAGGAGCTCTTGTCTCTGAAATATGAGACCGAATACCCCTCTCCACTACTGCGAGACCCCGGACCACCAGACTCGCTCCAAGGAGACTACTTTACTATCAAGCAGGAGGTGGTGTCTCCAGATAACATGTGCGTGGCCCGGATCAGCCGAGGTAAGAGCTTCTGCCAAGACATTGGGGGAGGGGGATATGCAGCCGATCACTGACCGTGACGTAATAAAGACTCATCAAGTGATTCACTAATTCCTAAGTTTAAGAGATCAGCATGCAAAATGGTGATTAGAGGCTTCAGATCATGTGCAGAGCCAGTCAGCCGCAAGGACGACTCCCAGCTAGAACTCTGTAGGAAAGAGTTGTAGATTTATTTCTGTAAAGTAGTGCATCAGAGTGTAGGATAGGAAGAAAGAAGTGATGCAGCAGCTCAGCAAGGAGTCTTCGTTTTGTGTATGCAGCTCCTGTGCAGATCTGCCTGAGGCAGTGACAGTTTCTCCCTAGACCTCTATGGGTCGTGCTGCTGCTGGGTAATGTCTGAGACTGATGCCATCCTCACTCCTCTTTTCGGGCAGGTAAACTCGGGGGGCAGGAGTCATTTGAAAGCATTGAGAGTCACGACAGCTGTGACCGTCTCACCCAGTCCTGGAGCAGTCAGTCGTCGTACAACAGCCTGCAGCGCGTCCCATCGTACGACAGCTTTGACTCGGAGGACTACCAGCCGGCACTGCCCAACCACAAGCCCAAAGGAACATTCAAGGACTATGTGAGAGACCGAGCCGAGCTGAATAAAGACAAACCAGTCATCCCCGCTGCCGCCCTGGCTGGATACACAGGTGAGGCTGTTACCAGGGCTTACATTGTAGAGTGACTGCGGGGCTACACTGCAGGCCGCTCCATCTGCACAGTGGTTACATGCCTGAGGTTGCAGTCTGGTAGTGAGTGGGTGGTGAGGAGCGATCGCCCTCACCGCTGCAGGTTTCTAAATTGGGTCATGATTTCTGTGTCTGATAAGTAAACCTGGAGCTTCATCTCCATCTCAGACAACATCAAACGCTTCTGTAGGGTTTATTTTCCGTTACAAGTCACTTTCACACCTTCTGTGTGACTGATGTGATCGAGGCGCTGAGACCAAGCACAGCGCAGAGGTGTCAGCCGAAAACACGGCGGCAAAAAGTCACAAAGACCAAAAGCTGATAATAGGGATGGACCTGTGCTACGGGGTCTTGTAGGAAAGGGAACTCTTGTAGCAACCAGATCTGTGAACATTGGGGAAAAATATACTGCATCTGCCATGCCATCACCCAGAGGAGTGTGGACAGGCACATAGAGCGCGGTGACGCAGCAGATGGCGGTCTGAAGAGCAGGGCTTGTGATGGAAGGACGTCACCGGAGGCGTCACAGGAGGGGGCGTCCTGGGGTCACCTAGGTGAGGTGGACAAAGAGGCAGAAAGTGTAGGGACAGATCGCTGTGCCAGAAGAGGAACATACCAAGGTAGGGAGGAGGACGGCGACCCCTGCTCACGTGTATACATGTAGGAGAAGGAAAGGACACACAGTAGTGTTCAAAGTACTGGCCGTCTACTGACTGACCAGATGAATCCCTGCTTTAGGTATAAATTACATCACGTCACACAATTTACCGGTTGGTGCAGTAGATTGTAAGAAAACCACAAGACTCTGCATTCATGATCTGCTAGGTTCTGAGTCTGTGTATTAGGACTCATACCCATATACGAGGGAAAAAAAACGGTCCGTAATCTGTACTGAAAAAAAAAAACGGACGAGTGCCATGCGAGTACAATGCGATTTTAGCACCTAGCATCCGATTTACATCCGAGTGCATTGCGATTTTAACATGAGCTTTTACATACAGCAGTTCTGTCATTTACACAAAGTTTTCAAAGGATATATTCCTCAACTCAAAACACACACACACTATATATATATATATATATATATATATATATATATATATCTATATATTTATATTTATTGCATAGAGATAGATAGGAGGAAGGCCTTTAGTTAATCTGCCATGTTCTGTAAGTTCACTGCAGGAGCCGACAGGATAGCAGAGATGGATTATACACAGTAAATACATATATAATAGGCAAATATACAGATGTCAGTGACATATACAATTAGTACAGTGTGTGTGCAAGTTACTGTACGTGTATTTAATTAATAAAAGATTAAATTTACAGAAAATTAATGATGTGAGCTCCCGTGCAATTTTCACAACTAGCAGAGGGAAAGCCAGCGACTGGGGGCAGATGTTTATAGCCTGGGAAGGGGGTAATACCCATGGAGCTTCCCACGCTATTAAGATCAGCTCACAGCTGTATACTTAGCCCTTACTGGCTGTTAAAATGGGGGACCCCCCAAAAAAATGATGTGGTGTTCCCCCATAATTAATAACCAGCAAAGGCTATGCAGACATCTGCGTCCTGATATTAATAGCATGGGAAGGGGCCATGGATATTGGCCCTTCGAGACTAAAAACATCAGCTCTCAGCCCCCCCAGAAAAGACGCATCTCTAAAATGCGCCAATTCCGGCACTTAGCCTCGCTCTTCCCACTTGCCTTGTAGCAGTGGCAAGTGGGGTAATAGTTGTGGGGTTGATGTCAACTTTGTATTGCAAAGTCCCACTGTTCTAAAAAGACATGTACTGAAGTGGATACAATCTGCCAAAGAACACATCAACTGGCCTAAAGAGACATGGAGAAACAAAACTGTTCTTTTTGGGTCCAAGGGCCACAGACAGTTGGTAAGACAACCCCCAAACTCTGCAATCAAACCACAGTCCACTGTGAAGACAGTGACGCATGGTGGTGCTAGCATGATATGGGCAGGTTTCTCTTACTATGGTGCGGGAACTATTGACCGCACACCAGGGATCATGGACCAATTTGCAGATATTTAAATACTTGACGACGTCATGTTGCCTTACACTATAGGATATGCCCTTGAAATGGGGGTTTCAAAAAGACAATGACCCTAAACACACCAGTAAACTAGCAAAATCTTGGCTCCAGTCCAACAAAATTGAGGTTATGGAGTGGCCAGCCCTCGTATCACCACAGCCCCTTACCACCACCATAACACCCCCCCCCCCCCATCTACTCTGCATGCGGGGTGTGTGGGGGTCTCGTTTCACCACATCTCATTACGCCCCTCATCTACCCTACATGCAGGATGAGGGGGATTTTTATCACCACAGCCCCTCATTACCACCCCCCCTCCCCCTGTCTACCCTGCATGCGGGGTATGAGGGTCTTGTATCTCCACAGCCCCTCATTACCCCCCCCATCTACCCTGTGTGCGTGGTACGATGGACTCGTATCACTACAGCCCCTCAATACCCACCCGTCTACCCTGCATGTGGGGTGTGAGGGTCTCATATCACCACAGCCCCTCATTAGTCCCTTGTTGCTCCTAGGCCTCATTCAGACGTCAGTGATTTTTCCCTTGCGCAAAAAATGATCCGAGTGTCATAAGGAATAGTTGTCAGTTTTTACCATTAGTTTTCCCTAACAAATCTTCTCCTTTCTGCTACAATGTTAATCTCGCACTGTGCACTGATTACACAGGGTCTGTGCGCTGAGTATATACCGATTACACACGGACTGTGCGCGGATTATATACCGATTACACACGGACTGTGCGCGGATTATATACCGATTACACACGGACTGTGCGCTGAGTATATACCGATTACACACGGACTGTGCGCGGATTATATACTGATTACACAGGGTCTGTGCGCTGAGTATATACCGATTACACACGGACTGTGCGCGGATTATATACCGATTACACACGGACTGTGCGCTGAGTATATACCGATTACACACGGACTGTGCGCGGATTATATACTGATTACACAGGGTCTGTGCGCTGAGTATATACCGATTACACACGGACTGTGCGCTGATTATATACCGATTACACACGGACTGTGCGCTGAGTATATACCGATTACACACGGACTGTGCGCGGATTATATACCGATTACACACGGACTGTGCGCTGAGTATATACCGATTACACACGGACTGTGCGGCTGATTATATACCGATTACACACGGACTGTGCGCTGAGTATATACCGATTACACACGGACTGTGCGGCTGATTATATACAGATTACACACGGACTGTGCGCTGATTATATACCGATTACACACGGACTGTGCACTGAGTATATACCGATTACACACGGACTGTGCGCCAATTATATACCGATTGTAGACGGACTGTGCGCCGATTATATACCGATTGCACACGGACTGTGCGCCGATTATATACCGATTACACACGGACTGTGCGCTGATTATATACCGATTACACACAGACTGTGCGCTGATTATATACCGATTACACACGGACTGTGCGGCTGATTATATACCGATTACACACGGACTGTGCGCTGATTATATACTGACACCATTCGTGCGCTGACTTTCTTCTGTGATCAATAACAGACATATCTCCCATGTTTTCTTGTGGACGCATGGTCCAGGCATCGCCAGCTTCCCCTAGCTCCTCTGTATCCTCATGTCGCCACAGAACGGTCTCCATACACATTAGCTGAAGCCATCTGGAGTGTGTGTGGCCCCCGCCTCTGCCACATTGTTGAAGCCCCATTATGTCCCCCCACCCTCCGTTACATGAGGCATATTCATTGTAAAGGCTGAGCTCGCCTTTCTCCGCTCCCGGGGTCTGACCACACAAGTTACCGATCTTTTCCTAAACAATTCCGAGAGAGATACACAAACTATACATCTATACGCCGTCCCTGGCCACAAGTATGTACACAGAAGGGCTGTGGATATAACTCCAGGCGGCAGATGGAGGACATTCAGACACGGTGTTTACAGATAGTGACGCAGGCTGCGAGGAGGCGACGCTGCCGATGATGGGGACCGGCGTCTGCGCCGTTCACTGTATCGATGTGATCGCGGCAGGAGGTGCGTTATTTTGTGCAGATTGAGGAAGACTTGATTTTAACCCATTAAAGCTACAATTCACTATTGAAACAAAAACGACTCAACATGGAGTCCGGGAACAAGGCGCCAGGGGGAACGGACGGATAAGACTGTAGGTCAGCCACTCGATATCTGAATAAATGTTTTCTTATTTAAACAGAAAATGCTATTGAGCCTGGGAACGTTCCTTCTTCCGAGCGCCCCTGGGACTTGCGGTCGCTGCGCTCACAGCTGTGGCCTGAAGGCCGGAGCCAAAAGTGTGCACAGGTCACAATTCATTTCAGTCCGTTCCTCCACATTGTGAATTATTGATGCCGTCGGATTCATCGCCGCCCTCATATAAGACTCCTCACCCCAGACAGACTGCGTCTCCAGTCGCTCCATTAAAGCCTGCTGTGTTTGGGTCCATGATAAGGCCACCATTATGTCATTGCAGCCCAGACATTGTCCTGTGAAAGGGACAGAAAGAGGGGTCTGTGTTGTCTCACTTTATTTTTAGTATCAGGGTTCCCTTTCCCCCCAGTTACTGAATGGGGAGACATTTTTTCCCGGTGAAGCTAGCGCATTCCTATCATGTGACTGACTAGAAGGGGCCGCCATGCCCGGCAGTGCTTGTAACAGAGGCCGCATTGTGCGCAGAGATAGCATGTGACTCCCATTGACTGGATGTAGTCTTTGAACCCTGATCAGGTTAGGGGTCATCGGGTTACAGTGGGGGACACAAGTGCGCTGTTAATCAGCCCATCTGTGGTTGCTCGGGGACTTCCCAGCGAGTTGCCACCACCAGGGCTCAGGAATCCAGTCCATGGAGCCGTCACATGTCTAAGTATGGGGGAGATTCTCATGGCCGCTGATCTCAGTAGACACATTGGTCTACCCAAGACCCCTCCAGGGACTGTGCTGGGTGGTATGTAGCGTCCAGATGCCGGCGTGGTAGTTGTCACTTTGCCCATCTTGGCTTCTCTGTACCAATGTAATCACACCCACAAAAGGCCCCAAATGCAGAATGGACCCCGGTTATTCTGTAATTGGGGGTTTTGTTGTTGGGTTTCCATCTGTAGGTGATGGATGCAGCTCTTTAGTCTGCGCTGTCGGTGAGGTGACGTTTTAGCTGAAATCTTGGCCTGATGTGAATGTTAACCACACTACACCCTGCTGCTTCTGCGCGGCTCCAGCTCTGCAAAATATCCGAGACTGGAGTTACCGGGAACGCTGCGTAATCCTTCGTAGTCACATGAGCACCTGCCAAATTAGAAAAAACTCGTATTTGTTTCCTCAGGTCACTTTAAGTAAAATGGATTTGACCGTTTTCACCAAAATAAACTCACCGGCCACTTTATTAGGTACACCATGCTAGTAACGGGTTGGACCCCTTTTGCCTTCAGAACTGCCTCAATTCTTCGTGGCATAGATTCAACAAGGTGCTGGAAGCATTCCTCAGAGATTTTGGTCCATATTGACATGATGGCATCACACAGTTGCCGCAGATTTGTCGGCTGCACATCCCAAAGATGCTCCATACAAGGCAGGATGGATCCATGCTTTCATGTTGTTTCCGCCAAATTCTGACCCTACCATCCGAATGTCGCAGCAGAAATCGAGACTCATCAGACCAAGCAACGTTTTTCCAATCTTCTACTGTCCAATTTCGATGAGCTTGTACAAATTGTAGCCTCAGTTTCCTGTTCTTAGCTGAAAGGAGTGGTACCCGGTGTGGTCTTCTGCTGCTGTAGCCCATCTGCCTCAAAGTTCGATGCACTGTGCGTTCAGAGATGCTCTTAGGCCTACCTTGGTTGTAACGGGTGGCGATTTGAGTCACTGTTGCCTTTCTATCAGCTCGAACCAGTCTGCCCATTCTCCTCTGACCTCTGGCATCAACAAGGCATTTCCGCCCACAGAACTGCCGCTCACTGGATTTTTTTTCTTTTTCGGGCCATTCTCTGTAAACCCTAGAGATGGTTGTGCGTGAAAATCCCAGTAGATCAGCAGTTTCTGAAATACTCAGACCAGCCCTTCTGGCACCAACAACCATGCCACGTTCAAAGGCACTCAAATCACCTTTCTTCCCCATACTGATGCTCGGTTTGAACTGCAGGAGATTGTCTTGACCATGTCTACATGCCTAAATGCACTGAGTTGCCGCCATGTGATTGGCTGATTAGAAATTAAGTGTTAACAAGAAGTTGGACAGGTGTACCTAATAAAGTGGCCAGTGAGTGTATATAAAAAAACCCACGGGTATTACATACCTGGTAATGTGTTTTTTCATGAGACATGACGGCACCACGAGAGAGGGGATCCGCCCATCAAGGACAGGAAACCTTCAAGATAAAAGGGGCGGCTCCTCTCTCCACATCAGTTGTTTTACAGAGTACGAGAGGAACTCCGCTGGTTAGTGTACACATAAATAATACATCCTATACGGGTTCTATTCACCGATACCCCAGGGAGTGTATAATACAAATAATGCTAATAATGCACCCAACTAATGACGTGATCAAAAGGGTGGGAATATAAGGGTGCCGTCATGTCTCATGAAAAAACACATTACCAGGTATGTAATACCCGTGTTTTTCCATCATACATGACGGCACCACGAGAGTTACAGAGATTTGTATTCTCTTTTAGGGAGGGATCACTGCTTGTAACACTCTTCTCCCAAATGTGAGATCAGAGGTAGCAGATAGGTCTAGCCTATAATGTTTAAAAAATGTAGACGGAGAGGACCAAGTGGCCGCCTTACAGATTTGGTCGATGGTAGCATCTGCTCTCTCCGCCCACGACGTCGCCATGGCCCTCGTGGAGTGGGCTTTCAGACCCTGTGGAACAACCCTGCCTGCACTACTATACGCTAGAATAATGGCCTCTCACCCATCTAGCTATAGTCTGTTTTGAGGCTTTGAGGCCCTTCCTTGACCCCTGGAACGAAACAAATAAAGCCCTCTGCTTCCTCCAGGATTTTGTCACCTCTAGATACTGTAGGATACATCTCCTAACGTCTAGGCAATGGAGTCTCTCCTCTTTCTTGTTACTGGGATTGGGACAGAAAGAGGGTAGGGTTATATCCTGAGCTCTATGGAATCTCGATACCACTTTGGGGAGATATGCCGGATCTAATTTTAATACGACCCTATCGTCCATGATTTGTGTGTAAGGGGGGTCAGCTGACAACGCGTGTAAATCCCCCACCCTATGGGCCGATGTAAGTGCCACTAACAAAGCTGTTTTTAATGTTAGTATTTTATCAGAAGTTGTATTTAACGGCTCAAAGGGGCTTTCCGTCAGGGCTGTTAACACTAGATTTAGATCCCATGGTGGAGGAGTAGGAGATGGGACAGAGTCAGCTCTACTACAGGCTCGGACAAACCTCACCACCCACCTATTACTTGCCAGGTCACAGTTGAATAGGGCTGCTAAGGCTGAAATGTGTACTTTGGAGGGTACTAACAGCTAACCCCAGATCTAAGCCCTTTTGCAGGAACTCCAGTATTGCCACTATCGGGACCTCCCCTTCCCGTATTGGCCCTGAGCTGGACAGGAATTTCTTCCATATTCTCCCATAGCTCTTGGTCGTTACTGGTTTTCTGCTGCTGAGCAAGGTGGATATTAACCCAGCTGAGAACCCTTCTCTCTCTAGTAACGACCGCTCAAATGCCAGGCTGTCAAATGAAGCCCGGAGTTCTGCGGGTGGTTGAAGGTTGGTGGTGCACGATCGTGTCCTCGTAGTCACTTTGCGCTGTCACTCGCGGTGTCACTCGCGGATGTTCTGTGTTTGCTTCTTTATATTCCGGATGAGCTCAGTGTTCATGTCTCTCCGTCCATCTCTTCTCCAGGCAGCGGACCCATCCAGCTCTGGCAGTTCCTCTTAGAGCTACTTACAGACAAGTCGTGCCAGTCCTTCATCAGCTGGACCGGAGACGGCTGGGAGTTCAAACTCTCCGACCCAGATGAGGTAAGTGGCCAAAGCTGCACCACGATGCCCTGATAGCTAACGGGCGCTGGGTGACAGACCTTAAAATTACACCGGACTGTGTCTTCTGTGGAGCCGCTCTGCCCACCACAGTGAGAACAAGACAACGAACGGTTCCTTTATTAGTCCCTTCTGTGCAGAGATTGATTCAGATGACCACATATCAGCAGTGGATTTGTGTCGGGTGCAGTGTTGGCACAGAACATTTTATGGATTCGGATCAGCATCTACATCAATGCACGAACCAGGCAGGACACATATTGATGTGAATGGTGATTTCACACAATGTCGTAGTGAATCATGGGGACTGATGGCTACCTTGGTGGCTGGGAGTCTGCTGAGGACCAGCGTGATCCTCGTCTAAAAAGTCACAAAATGTAAAGATTTAAATCAGTTTTCCCAGTTTTAATGCTATCACCATCCATAATTCCAGCCTATCAAAGCATGACGTAAACTAAAACAGTCACTGAACGCCAAAAACTCCAGATTTCCTCCAAAAATGCAATAATGAGTGATCACTGCGCTGTATGCCCCAGAATCGTGTAACTGGAAACTGTGGCTCAGTACATAAAAGCAAGTCCTCACCCAGCACCTTCAACAGAAAACTGCAAAAAGTCACTGGTCTCAGGAAATGGCCACAGAAACCAAAAAAGTGTTTATTTTCACTACTAAAATAATATACGGTATAACACATGTATATCTATGTTTGTTTGGCATCACAATCCTCGTACTGATCGGGGGTTTTATGTCTCCAGGTCATTCCAACGGCATAATTAAAATGTCATAAAATAAAACCCAAGAACCTATGGAGGGAACAGTTTTCACAATTTTGCCCCACTTGGAATTTATGATTTAATTTTCAGCATATAATGTGATAGAATGAATGGCGTCAAAACTGCAACTCGTCCCTCACAAAACCAGGTCCAGATATTCTTCTATCGATGGACAAGGTTCTGGCTCGGAAGAATAAATCAAAGCGCAAAAACTAAAAATCGTCCAGTCCCAGAGGGGTTAAAGGCTATTTTGTCCATTTCTTCTGCTTTTCTTCCCTTGAGCGGTCCTCTTTGGATTACAGCAGGCTGTTTACTCTCAACCTCATTTATTGCAGGTTGCCAGACGTTGGGGCAAAAGGAAAAACAAGCCCAAAATGAACTACGAGAAGCTGAGTCGCGGTTTGCGCTATTACTACGATAAGAACATCATCCACAAGACGGCCGGGAAGCGCTACGTCTACCGCTTTGTGTGTGATTTGCAAAGTCTCCTGGGCTACGTGCCGGAGGAGCTGCACGCCATGCTGGACGTGAAACCAGACACTGATGAATAAGAACGCCGGCCGGGGGATGGTGGAAATCAGAGACGAGACCCTATGGACCCCGAATCCCCTCCACTCCAGAACACTTTATATCAGTCGGATGTGGAGGATTCTGGGTAAAGGAGCTTCTGACATTCGCGAGGAGGAAATTGCCTCAGTTACTGAAGCTCTCGGTCAGCGGTGTCTCACCATATGGCTAACGTGGAAGAAGAGCGATATGACGGCTTCTACCAGTGAGCAGATTCATTCCTGACTTTTGCCAGTATTTTTTATTTTGTGCTTATGAGACATCTTCTTTGTTTGGCTGTGGGCAATGGGGGGACCATAAGCCCCAGCATCCATCAGGTCACTTCTATGAATTAGCAGCTATAGGAGGAGGAGTGGCTCTGCCGCCCAAGGGGTAGATTTTATATTTATGGGGTTTTTTTACATTTGTTTTTATCATGAAGCAAAGTTACCGAAACTTTACAAATCTCTCAGGACAATTCATAACTGTAGCGACCAAATGCAGCCCTTCCCCCGCACAACTCTCACTCCTCATCCTCGCTAATTTATGCCTTCTGCTGAGCCTGTGAGACAGTGCTTGCACCCATGTCCTATTTGCCATCTTCTGTATCCCCAGATTGTATTTTTATAAAAAAGAAAAAATATATGTAAATATTTTATAAAAAAAAAAAAAAAAAAATGTAAAAGAATTGTACAGATTTAAATTGCTTTGGTTTTTTAATGTGCCAAAGATAATATGTGCGATCGTGATCTGCTCTGACAATCCTGTGCGCAGCTGCTGATAGATGCAGCAACGTCACTGCCATTTCCATCTCTCACTGTCTGGGAAGCCTATGGGGGGCTCAGCACTAGGGACCCTAAAGTGGGGGACACGCCGCTGCCATTATGACCGACATTGCCAGCAGCTCTGCTCTATACATTCCTTACATCCTTTGCAGACTGACTGGGAACACTTGAGTTTGAGCAGCCGGTAATGAACACGCGCCACGTTTACTCCTCCTTTTCTCTGGTGGTTTTGCTGGAGCGTCATTATCAGGATGAGAGTAAACTGGGGTTTTCATGAAGACTTGAGGAGATCTGCTTACAAATCACGGGGATGCGAGGGCCCCAGCGCCATGCTTACATGTAGGAGCCAATCAGGCCGGTAATGGGGGTACAATCATAGAATCGAATGTTACAGGTCACTCGCCGTCGCTGAATCAGCAGCAGGAAAGAGACAATCAGGAGTTTATTTTATACTATGCAAGAAATTACTGATAATGTACAGTATATGGAGGATAGTCCAGCTTTGCTTGCACATGTTTATCACGGGGATCTGTCTGTTTACATTGTGTGTAGGACACGTTGTTGATGCCTTAAATTTTAGGCCCCGAGAAGCGTGAGCTCGGCAATATCTCTCACCCCACGCACCATCGTGTCAGCCGCTTGTTATTGGCGCCATTAGTGACTTTAGCCTTTCGCCAGAGCAGCTAGCCCCGAGGTGGCCATGAGAAGGTGAGCAGGGCGTGCTGCCGATTCCTTTCTCCTGGTGACCTAGTGCAGGTGAGCCCCAATATCCCCATGTTGGGCCATACACAAACACCAGGTATAGGGAACAACAAGGCTAGGGCGGGCGCATTCAGCAGTCCCGTGCTTCCATGTTACATCCATCTCTCGCCACCTCCGTCCAGAAGCCATCTCCTTACTCGCTGCATCGGTTGAGCCGGTTTGTGTGATCTCTGCGGGGTCTCTGTACTGACAATGTAGCATTTCATGTACTGTTATATGTTCTGGAGTATCAGTGGTATTAAGGGTCCTGGTGCAATGTGCTGCAGCACAATGTGGGGTCCAAGCCCAGAGTTTAGAAGGAGGTTTTTTTTGTTTGTTTTTTTTATTTCCCTGTAGTTTTACTGATGCAGGAACATCAATTCTGATAAATATTTTTCTATATATGTGAATCTATTTTCTAACATTTCATTTGTTACTGTTTAAAAGGTTTTAATTAAATGAAGCATTTATACAAAAGTCCGACTCCTTGATTATTGTATTTGTATGGGGGGGAGGAGGACAACTATGGGATAAAAATTATATGATGTCCACCCCAGTAAGACCTTGTGACACAGAATAAAGATTTGGGCTTATCTGCTGTGTACCCGAACAAGGCGGCATTTTCCAGTGGTGGCATAGTCTATTCAAAATTGTTTAATTGTCTGAGAATTTGAAATAACTTCTATACAAAAAAATACAAAGTTCCAATTATCCCTACAGGTTTCCACACCAGATTTCACCCTTAGGCTATATTCACACATTGCTTTTTTGCAGCCAAAATCTTTGGCAGTAAAAAAAAAAAAAAAAAACTCATTACAAAATAAAAAAGAGGTTTTTCTGCAGATTGTGTGTCATTTGTCTACAGAAAATGTTTAATAAAGTTACTTTAATTCACAAAAAAAAAAAAACAGAAAAAATGCATGGCTGTTCTAATTGCTTTTTATGGCGGTAAAAAACACAAAGAAGTGACATGCTGCAGTTTTCCAACTCAGTCAGGAAAAAAAGCAATTGTGTGCACGAGATAACTGAAATATCAGCTATTGCTGGTACTGTAAAAAAGCAGCTTTTAATTTCCATAAAAAAAAACAGCTGCAAAAGCCGTGAAAAAAAAATCCCTCAAAAGATTTCTGTATTTATAAATCTGCCCTTTTAGAGGTGTCAAAGGACTGAACTCTAGAATGTAGTAGATGTCACTTATCTGCGATTTACAATAAGGAACTTTCCTGCAAAATGTGAACATAGTGAAAGAAAGTGTATGGGTACTGTCACACAGTGCCATTTTCATCGCTACGACGGTACGATTCGTGACGTTCTAGCGATATCGTTACGATATCGCAGTGTCTGACACGCAGCAGCGATCAGGGATCCTGCTGAGAATCGTACGTCGTAGCAGATCGTTTGGAACTTTCTTTCGTCGCTGGATCTCCCGCTGACATCGCTGGATCGTTGTGTGTGACAGCGATCCAGCGATGTGTTCGCTTGTAACCAGGGTAAACATCGGGTAACTAAGCGCAGGGCCGCGCTTAGTAACCCGATGTTTACCCTGGTTACCAGCGTAAACGTAAAAACACCGAACAGTACATACTCACATTCCGGTGTCTGTCCTCCGGCGTCTCAGCTTCTCTGCACTGTGAGCGCCGGCCAGCCGGAAAGCGAGCACAACGGTGACGTCTGACGTCACCGCTCTGCTTTCCGGCTATGGCGCTTACACAGTGGAGAGAAGCAGAACACCGGAGGACAGACACCGGAATGTAAGTATGTACTGTTTGTTTTTTTTACGTTTACGCTGGTAACCAGGGTAAACATCGGGTTACTAAGCGCGGCCCTGCGCTTAGTAACCCGATGTTTACCCTGGTTACCCGGGGACTTCGGCATCGCTCCAGCGCCGTGATTGCAACGTGTGACCGCAGTCTACGATGCTGGAGCGATAATCATACGACGCTGCGACGTCACGAATCGTGCCGTCGTAGCGATCAAAATTGCACTGTGTGACAGTACCCTAAGACTGAGCTGGACATCTGTCCTGGAACTACAAGTCTCAGAAATATTGCAACCTGAGGATAGAGAGCAGCGTCTGAGCACTGATGTCACGACGAAGTTATGGACGTAATGAGAAGAAGCCTCATGGTATCTAAACTGTATTGTGTAAATATATTAATTAAAATATCACCAAGACTCTTTCCAGTAAATAAGCCCCATGTACTATCAGCAGCCCCAGTTCTTCCGTCCGCCAACTATCAACCTGTAAAATGTTACTTTCACAGTAAACTGTTGTTTTCTTGTCACTATAGAAACTGATAAACATCAAACTTACCGAGAAAATGCAACAAAGTATCCTGAGCACAATCAAAACATCCCCAGAAATAGCTCACACCCTGCAGGAACAAACCCATACGGCGATGACCCTACTACGGACTATGAGGAACTACAACCCCCAACACCACAACTACCCAAAAGGGCAGAGTTTAGTTATTTTGTCTTCACTCTGAGTTGTAAATGCCGCTTGTTCTGGAGGTTCTGAATAATAATGTATTTCCTACACAGAATGTATATGAAATGAATAACACTGCAAGACAGAACTGACAGTAGAGAGCAGAACCTGGACTAGAGATTATCATTTCACTACTTTGAATTTTCAGCTCTGCAATTACTATCACAAGTACAAGTAATGTACACAGTGACTGCACCAGCAGAATAGTGAGTGCAGCTCTGGGGTATAATACAGGATGTAACTCAGGATCAGTAATGTAATGTATGTACACAGTGACTGCACCAGCAGAATAGTGAGTGCAGCTCTGGGGTATAATACAGGATGTAACTCAGGATCAGTAATGTAATGTATGTACACAGTGACTGCACCAGCAGAATAGTGAGTGCAGCTCTGGGGTATAATACAGGATGTAACTCAGGATCAGTAATGTATGTACACAGTGACTGCACCAGCAGAATAGTGAGTACAGCTCTGGGGTATAATACAGGAGGTAACTCAGGATCAGTAATGTATGTACACAGTGACTGCACCAGCAGAATAGTGAGTGCAGCTCTGGAGTATAAAACAGGATGTAACTCGGGATCAGTAATGTATGTACACAGTGACTGCACCAGCAGAATAGTGAGTGCAGCTCTGGGGTATAATACAGGATGTAACTCAGGATCAGTAATGTAATGTATGTACACAGTGACTGCACCAGCAGAATAGTGAGTGCAGCTATGGGGTATAATAAAGTAATGTAATGCATGTACACAGTGACTGCACCAGCAGAATAGTGAGTGCAGCTCTGAAAATGTAGCCTCTACAGAAATAATTCCAAAGCTGCACTTCTGATACATTGCTACGGTTCTCATCATTAAAGCATGAAAACCATGTCTAGTGAACTGTGACATCTCTTTCCTGCGAATATAAAACTTCATTGATTGTGAATGTTGTGATCCTCAGCTGATGTCAGAACATCATAAAGATCACATTATAGAGATCACATGACCTGGGCAGAACACAGCAGAGCTCTTACCAGTAGCGATATGCAGGGGGTGGTTGGAGAAAACGTCATGATGAGCGTATAGTAGACCATGCAGGAATGGTGCATACTACATAATACGCTGTTTGAACAAAATTTAAGTTGTTTGGCTCCTAAAGTGATCTGTGGTCAAACTATTAAAAACGACAGAAGTATTCCATAAATATAGCAGCCAGAACAGCGAGTAAGGTCATAGGGTCACTGATGCAGAAAAGCATTATTTTTAATACAACTAAGGAGGCTTTTCTATTTGGGGCAGCATGGTGGCTCAGTGGTTAGCATTGTAGCCTTGCCGCGCTCAAGTTCCACCAAGGACACCATCTGCAAGAAATGTGTATGTTCTCTAGTGTCGAGCGACTGCGGGGATCCCCTAACAACCACAAAACATGCAGCCTCAGGGACTTGAAGAGAATATTCGAGCACACCCAAGACACTCTGATAACACGGTATCCGAGCACGTTCGCTCATCACTAATGTTCTCCCCTTCTGTGAGAAGAAACCAGAGTCCTAGCTGGAAATCCACACAAAGATTGGACCCAACAATTGACTCTAAAAACGTTCGTATTATGTAAAGATTTGAGAACTTGACCACAATAGCACTGACAACCCTAGAAATTGGGTTTTCCTTTTTTTCTCACATAAATCTTACTGTGTTGTGCGTTTTCCATGTCCGCACCTTTGTTACTGTGAAGCTGGATTTGCTTGCTCAGTATTTACAAGATGGAGATGGATGCATTCGGGAGATTACTAGAGGAACTGAGAGGACAAAGTCTTGGAGGAAGTAGTCAGATAATGGACAATATATTGGTTAGGAAATTGGGGTGAGGTTGGGGAGGTCACAGAACGTCAGATAGTAAACACTGCCTCCGTCATCGCATCACTATGGAGCGTAGAGTCGTTTCAATAATGTCCGACTGACTGATCCGAGAAGTTCGTTACGGTGGTTGTAATGTGTAAGGAATCACAGATTATGACATATCACCAGGAATGCAAAAAATTATCAAAAAGAGAAAACAGTCACTCCATGATCTTGTGATTAGTGAAAGTGCCGCCACTCAGAACCGTCCAGGAACTCACACAACTTATGATCTAAAGTCACAATCCTGAGACCGAAGCCAACAAGTGGTCGAATTCCAGAACCAAATGGATAACAAAAGTGCCCTATCCCTTGTCCCGACTAGAACCCTACAAACACTGAGGCTTTATGTATAGAAAATACCAGCGCATGAACTCCGAGAGACGCCAGATCCGGGGCACTCACCACACCCGCTCCGCAGGCGTGACGTACTGTATACCGTGTGTCTAATCAGACGTATTGCCATTGTATAGCATAGCCCAATGTAAGCAGAGGTGTGATGGCACTGCAGCGGAGGACGACATCACAACTGCGCAAACATCTTCATTTTCTTTAGTGACTAGCGAGAGGATGGTGCGGCCTCACTGGTGTTGGAGGGTAACCATACATCTTAGATGGACAAGTAAGCACGTGTTGTCGATGGGGAGAATGCTACTGGAGCACCCATCCCCTCCAGACACCTCCGTCCCCCAAATCCAGACTCCTATCTCCCTGACTTCTGCCATCTGGCTCAGTGGGTAAGGCACCCCTAAAAAGTTACTACTTTATCCCAAACTTGGAGACCCATGTAAAGCTTAACTTGATACAACTCCTTGACTTGCAGCAGACCCCCAGAGACCAGCGGCTTCACCATATACGCCAATACCAGATAATGGCAAGATCCAGCAGTTCTGGCAATTCTACACCCGGGATATCTTTACCAACATATGACAATGATGGTAATGTGATAGCAGCCATGATGGACGCTTCAGTATAACTGCAGATAGTTGTCCCGTGGCCTCACGTCACCTCAGGACATGAATGTCTTGGTTCTGATGCCGGCAGTCGCTGTGACCAGACCTTGCACAATGTGGTCTCAATCTTTCCCTCTGCTGGATGTTCCTCTCATGCCCCATTGTGCTGCTCTCAGGGCTTAGACATGCGGCTGCCGTGAGTCACTGACCCCGCTGCAAACCAGAATATTGTTTTACAGATGCAGGAAAACTGCAGAAGTCAGCAGAGCCGCAGCCTGACACAGCACCGTGTCAGCACACCCAGTGTGTCACCCCCCATAATAACAGGGACTCACATCTTCCCTGCAGCTCCTCACCATACAGGGATGATACAGCTCGGCACTGGCCATACGTGAATGTCGCCCACCATCGGGGACAATGACCATCTGCAATGTGGACTGGACAAGCCGCCACCACAGCATGACCAACAATACACGTGTCCAGGGTTCATGGATTCTCAGAAATTATACTCTGAATGGATTGCTCCCTGCTCGCCGCACATGAGGGCAATCCGGCCAGAGGGCCCCTCGGGGCCAGATAAACTGGCCAGATTGCCCTCATTATTAGCCGCCCTGCAGGCGCACAGGTTGAACTGGCGGTATGTCTGCCCATATCCAATTGTGTATAGGATGCCCAGGGAGCAGGACAAGTGGCCCCCATAATGGAGGAGGCACACTGTGTCTGGGGGTCCCTGGCCTTCTCCATGTCCAGATAGAACTGTATTATACTCTTGCCGCCATCGCTCCCCTTCTTCCAGCACAGTAAGGCCTGGAACCTGCCTTTACTCATTCTTAGGAGGTTGAAGTACATTAGCTAAAGAAAAGCTGCAGGAGCTTCTCAAAATCCTGACTGAATCGGTCGCAGTCACTCTGCATCTGCAATGTCCAGATGTCCCCCCCCCCCCCAGTATGGAGAGGACCCAGACTGTCCCTCCAGGACACCGAGGCCGAGGCCCTGGATCATGCCCACAGGAAACATGGATCCAGAAGTATTGCTACATAACACAAGGTTCCAGAAACCCTACAGAACACAATGATTCACCTGCATGCATCACATGTACCATTAACCCTTCCCCTGACATTCATTATGGAGCAGCCGCGTCCTTGGTACCAGACAGCAGATTACTGGGACTGTGCTCTCCACAATCAGGACTCGATCTCAGCACAACGTTAATGAGCCACAGCAATGATTTTGTGTAATGAGATCCATATGTACATCAGCAGTGAACGCTGGGAAATAACCCACTCACCGGGCGGCCCTGAATTGGTTAAGTAAGAGGAGTTTACATTTTTTCCATGAGAATTCTTTTTTTTTGCATTTCACACCAGGATTTCATTGAGTAAAGGCCAAGCTCAGCAATGTGGCTGTGAAAAGTCAAGAATGGGCAAAGCCAATGACGAAGGGAAAAGGTCAGGAGACGCTACAGAGGAAAAAGTGAAGAGCAAAGAAGCCAGAAATGATCGATCTGAGACCCTGCAAATATCAGATATTGTATGTACGTACACACACACAGCAAGTGAAATAGGAACAAGTCACCAATATTCAAAGTAAATCTATTTCTAAAGGTGTTATTGACATGAAACTCTCCCAAGATGTCAATAACAACCGATCCAGTCTACACAGGCAAAGAAATCACCATAGTTGTCCAAAGGATATGTCTAATAATGAGAAATGACACAGGAAAAAAGAGAGGAGCAAAAAGCCCCGGAGAGGCCACACAAGGAACATCTCATGATGGGGAAAACAAGAGAGCTGATCCTGAGTTACCTCCTGTATTATACCCCAGAGCTGCACTCACTATTCTGCTGGTGCAGTCACTGTGTACATACATTACATTACTGATCCTGAGTTACCTCCTGTATTATACTCTAGAGCTGCACTCACTATTCTGCTGATGCAGTCACTGTGTACATACATTACTGATCCTGAGTTACATCGTGTATTATACTCCAGAGCTGCACTCGCTATTCTGCTGGTGCAGTCACTGTGTACATACATTACATTACTGATCCTGAGTTACCTCCTGTATTATACTCCAGAGCTGCACTCACTATTCTGCTGGTGCAGTCACTGTGTATATACATTACATTGCTGATCCTGAGTTACATCCTGTATTATACTCCAAAGCTGCACTCACTAATCTGCTGGTGCAGTCACTGTGTACATACATTACATTACATTACTGATCCTGAGTTACATCCTGTATTATACCCCAGAGCTCCACTCACTATTCTGCTGGTGCAGTCACTGTGTACATACATTACATTACTGATCCCGAGTTACATCCTGTATTATACTCCAGAGCTGCACTCACTATTCTGCTGGTGCAGTCACTCTGTACATACATTACTAATCCTGAGTTACCTCCTGTATTATACTCCAGAGCTGTACTCACTATTCTGCTGGTGCAGTCACTGTGTACATATATTACATTACTGATCCTGAGTTACATCCTGTATTATACCCCAGAGCTGCACTCACTATTCTGCTGGTGCAGTCACTGTGTACATACATTACTCATCCTGAGTTACATCCTGTATTATACTGCAGAGCTGCACTCACTATTCTGCTAGTGCAGTCACTGTGTACATACATTACATTACTGATCCTGAGTTACATCCTGTATTATACCCCAGAGCTGCACTCACTATTCTGCTGGTGCAGTCACTGTGTACATACATTACATTACTGATCCTGAGTTACCTCCTGTATTATACTCTAGAGCTGCACTCACTATTCTGCTGATGCAGTCACTGTGTACATACATTACTGATCCTGAGTTACATCGTGTATTATACTCCAGAGCTGCACTCGCTATTCTGCTGGTGCAGTCACTGTGTACATACATTACTGATCCTGAGTTACATCCTGTATTATACTCCAGAGCTGCACTCACTATTCTGCTGGTGCAGTCACTGTGTACATACATTACATTACTGATCCTGAGTTACATCCTGTATTATACTCCAGAGCTGCACTCACTATTCTGCTGGTGCAGTCACTGTGTACATACATTACATTACTGATCCTGAGTTACCTCCTGTATTATACTCTAGAGCTGCACTCACTATTCTGCTGATGCAGTCACTGTGTACATACATTACTGATCCTGAGTTACATCGTGTATTATACTCCAGAGCTGCACTCGCTATTCTGCTGGTGCAGTCACTGTGTACATACATTACTGATCCTGAGTTACATCCTGTATTATACTCCAGAGCTGCACTCACTATTCTGCTGGTGCAGTCACTGTGTACATACATTACATTACTGATCCTGAGTTACATCCTGTATTATACCCCAGAGCTCCACTCACTATTCTGCTGGTGCAGTCACTGTGTACATACATTACATTACTGATCCCGAGTTACATCCTGTATTATACTCCAGAGCTGCACTCACTATTCTGCTGGTGCAGTCACTCTGTACATACATTACTAATCCTGAGTTACCTCCTGTATTATACTCCAGAGCTGCACTCACTATTCTGCTGGTGCAGTCACTGTGTACATATATTACATTACTGATCCTGAGTTACATCCTGTATTATACCCCAGAGCTGCACTCACTATTCTGCTGGTGCAGTCACTGTGTACATACATTACTCATCCTGAGTTACATCCTGTATTATACTGCAGAGCTGCACTCACTATTCTGCTAGTGCAGTCACTGTGTACATACATTACATTACTGATCCTGAGTTACATCCTGTATTATACCCCAGAGCTGCACTCACTATTCTGCTGGTGCAGTCACTGTGTACATACATTACATTACTGATCCTGAGTTACCTCCTGTATTATACTCTAGAGCTGCACTCACTATTCTGCTGATGCAGTCACTGTGTACATACATTACTGATCCTGAGTTACATCGTGTATTATACTCCAGAGCTGCACTCGCTATTCTGCTGGTGCAGTCACTGTGTACATACATTACTGATCCTGAGTTACATCCTGTATTATACTCCAGAGCTGCACTCACTATTCTGCTGGTGCAGTCACTGTGTACATACATTACATTACTGATCCTGAGTTACATCCTGTATTATACTCCAGAGCTGCACTCACTATTCTGCTGGTGCAGTCACTGTGTACATACATTACATTACTGATCCTGAGTTACCTCCTGTATTATACTCTAGAGCTGCACTCACTATTCTGCTGATGCAGTCACTGTGTACATACATTACTGATCCTGAGTTACATCGTGTATTATACTCCAGAGCTGCACTCGCTATTCTGCTGGTGCAGTCACTGTGTACATACATTACTGATCCTGAGTTACATCCTGTATTATACTCCAGAGCTGCACTCACTATTCTGCTGGTGCAGTCACTGTGTACATACATTACATTACTGATCCTGAGTTACATCCTGTATTATACCCCAGAGCTCCACTCACTATTCTGCAGGTGCAGTCATTGTGTACATACATTACATTACTGATCCCGAGTTACATCCTGTATTATACCCCAGAGCTGCACTCACTATTCTGCTGGTGCAGTCACTGTGTACATACATTACTCATCCTGAGTTACATCTTGTATTATACTGCAGAGCTGCACTTGCTATTCTGCTGGTGCAGTCACTGTGTACATACATTACATTACTGATCCTGAGTTACATCCCGTATTATACTCCAGAGCTGCACTCACTAGTCTGCTGGTGCAGTCACTGTGTACATACAATACATTACTGATCCTGAGTTACATCCTGTATTATACTCCACAGCTGCACTCACTAATCTGCTGGTGCACTCACTGTGTACATACATTACTGATCCTGAGTTACATCCTGTATCATACCCCAGAGCTGCACTCACTATTCTGCTGGTGCAGTCACTGTGTACATACAATACATTACTGATCCTGAGTTACATCCTGTATTATACCCCAGAGCTGCACTCACTATTCTGCTGGTGCAGTCACTGTGTACATACAATACATTACTGATCCAGAGTTACATCCTGTACTATACTCCAGAGCTGCACTCACTATTCTGCTGGTGCAGTCACTGTGTACATACAATACATTACTGATCCTGAGTTACATCCTGTATTATACCCCAGAGCTGCACTCACTATTCTGCTGGTGCAGTCACTCTGTACATACATTACTAATCCTGAGTTACCTCCTGTATTATACTCCAGAGCTGCACTCACTATTCTGCTGGTGCAGTCACTGTGTACATACATTACATTACTGATCCTGAGTTACATCCTGTATTATACCCCAGAGCTGCACTCACTATTCTGCTGGTGCAGTCACTGTGTACTTACATTATTGATCCTGAGTTACCTCCTGTATTATACTCCAGAGCTGCACTCACTATTCTGCTGGTGCAGTCACTGTGTACATACATTACTGATCCTGAGTTACATCCCGTATTATACTCCAGAGCTGCACTCACTATTCTGCTGGTGCAGTCACTGTGTACATACATTATATTACTGACCCTGTATTATATTCCAGAGCTGCACTCACTATTCTGCTGGTGCAGTCACTGTGTACATACATTATATTACTGATCCTGAGTTACATCCCGTATTATACTCCAGAGCTGCACTCACTATTCAGCTGGATGCTGTTAGGAGAAGCAGCATAGCTCCTGTAATATGGGGAGGGGGGTGTGTGTGTGTGTGATGGGGGGGGGGGGGGAGTTACTTTTCCTACATGAGCTGACTGTGCAGGGGGATTGGCATAGACAAGGTGAGAAAGGATAAGGGTTCTTCCTGGGCGTGGGATGGTGCATTGCTGGGTGTGGAGGGGGGGGGGGGGGGCAGTGACAAGGTTGGGGGTGAGGGGTTTTGCTGCTGATCTGACCTAGAAGCCAAAGTAACAAGTAGAAGCAGATGTGCTAGAGAATGTGAGGCCTGGGGGGCACAGAGAATCCTGGGGGCGGGTTCACTATTTTCCAGAGAGAATCTGAAGCTCATACAACAGAGGTCATGTCAAGCACATGGTCAGTCCGGCTGGACCCAGTCTGTGGATGATGGAGATTAGTAAAGTCACCTTCCTGCTCCATCAACAGTCAGGTTCTGGATGAGCAGCTCCCCGGTTCTGGATGAGCAGCGCCCCGGTTCTGCGCCGCTTGTCTCCAGTCACAATCGTCCACACTTTCCCATGTATTTCTATAGAGAGTGAAAGGACCCAGGGGTAAAAGCCCACAAATACTTTGACTACCCCTTTATATTAACACAGCACCCCTTTAACACGGAGAATGCAGTCTGTGTCCAGCCTCAGAGCTATGGGTAGCACACTGTGACGGAGTCTCAGCTCTGCAGACCGACAAGGGTTTCTCATCTATCTGTAAACAGTACACATGGGGAACAGAATAAAAGACCCAGACCACACCAATCATTAGCGCCATTAATCAGCAGCAGCCTCAGAGCAGTCACTCCTCTGAAGGCCGGGTACATGCCTGGTACAGCGACAGTTAACACCACAAAGATTAAACCCTCATGAGGCGGATTTTACCAGTGCTGATAAAATCCTCAGCAGATTACACTGTAATTTGAGTGAAAGACATTTTCATACTTTAGTTTCATAGCAGAAATGCTGCAGATTTTCAGCTTCATGATTCTGATATCGTCCCACGTATAAGTAAAGGTGACATGTAGCAGATCATAAAGACCCCAACATGAGAAGCGCAACCAAAGACCATACAGAAATGCAAAAGCATATAAAAATACAGTACAAGAAATCCATACAGGAATAAGAGCGAGACAACAGGACGAATGGACAGAGGCACCAAGAGATAGCACAATCCAGATGGGCATGCATGAAGGAATGAGGAGCAGCTGAATTAAGTATATAGAAATAAGAAGGTGCAATAGTCAAAGCTCACAGAGCCAGTCCAGTACTCAGGGGCATAACGCACATCCAGTTGAAGTGTATTGAGGCGCACAGACCAGATGGCGGTCAGAGGACAAATGAAATCGGCGTGCACGTGAGTTTGGGTGCATGGCAGGCAGCTGCGGTCTTCAGAAAAGGATACTGTGCGACGGGAAGCAAAGGGGAGTATAATGGTCTATTTTTTTTTTAATCAGTTTTTACATGGTGTCAGTGGCCATACTACTACATGTATGACTATGGGTTGTGCATTATACTGTATGGAGGACTATAGGCTGTGCATTATACTATATTGAGGATTATGGGCTGTGCATTATACTGTATGGAGGACTATGGGCTGTGCATTGTACTGTATGGAGGATTATAGGCTGTGCATTATACTGTATGGAAGATTATAGGCTGTGCCTTATACTGTATGGAGGATTATAGGCTGTGCATTATTCTATATAGAGGATTATGGGCTGTGCATTATATATATGAAGGACTATAGGCTGTGCATTATACTATATGGAGGATTATGGGCTGTGCATTATACTAGATGGAGTTTTATGGGCTGTGCATTATACTGTATAGAGGACTATGAGCTGTGCATTATACTGTATAGAGGACTATGAGCTGTGCATTATACTGTATGGAGGATTATGGACTATGCATTATACTGTATGGAGGACTATGGGCTGAGCATTATACTGTATGGAGGATTATGGGCTGTGCATTATACTGTATGGAGGATTATGGGCTGTGCATTAATACTGTACGGAAGACTATGGAATATGCATTATACTATATGGAGAACTATGGGGAGTGCATAATACTATATGGAGGACTATGGGCAGTGCATAATACTATATGGAGGACGATGGGCAATCCATAATACTATATGGAAGACTATGGGCAGTGCATTATACTATATGGAGGAATAGGGTCTGTGCATTGTACTATATGGAGGATTATGGGCTGTGCAATATACTGTATTGGGGATTATTGGCAGTGCATTATACTATATGGAGGACTATGGGCTTTGCATTATACTATATTGAGGATTATGGGCTGTGCCAGGGACTGACATATCGCATGTGCAGCTGATGCGGCTGCATCGGGACCCGGACGTGGAGGGGGGCCACTGCAGCGGGGCTAACACTGAGGGCAATCTGGCCTGCTTCTCGTCCCTGAAGGGGTCCCTGGCCAGATTGTCCTCATGTGCGACAGGCAGGGAGCGATCCCTGCAGCTCCACTGCCTACAGGAGAAAATTGATTATGTCAGAATTCAGCGTGCGTCTACGTCAGATAGAAAGCTGCCAGCAACGATGATGCTGCGGCTGTAGGGAACATGCAGAGAGGTGAATGGTGTGGTGATGGAGGAGGTGGGGGAGAACAATGATGGAGGTGGTGGAGAGGGCAGTGATGGAAGTGGTGGAGAGGGCAATCATTGGGGTGGTGGAGAAGGTAATGATGGAGGTGGTGGAGAAGGTAATGTTTGGGTAGTGGAGAGGACAATGATGAGGGTGGTGGAGAGGGCAATGATGAGGGTGGTGGAGAGGGCAATGATGGAAGTGGTGGAGACGGCAATGATAGGGGTGGTGGAGACGGCAATGATGGGGGTGGTGGAGACGGCAATGATGGGGGTGGTGGAGATGGCAATGATGGGGGTGGTGGAGACGGAAATGATGGGGGTGGTGGAGACGGAAATGATGGGGGTGGTGGAGACAGCAATGATGGAGAGGGCAATGATGGAGGTGGGGAGAGGACAATGATGAGATGCAAGAGGGGAGGACAATAAGGGGTTGGATTTGGAATGGAGGAAAGGGGACTTATAATGGACTTACGAACAGGGGAAGAGGATGTTTGATATGGATGTAAAATGAATTGGGTGGTGGAGGAGGGTGCTACGCCACCGATGGCATCCTCCCGATCTCACAATTCATTGTGATGCTATTGGGCACCCTTTAGTCCTCCATACAGTATCATGGGCACCACATAGTTCTCCATACAGTATTATGGGCACCACAGAGTGCTCCATACAGTATTATGGACACCACATAGTGCTCCATACAGTATAATGGCAGCATATAATTCTCAATACAGTATAATTGGCCCCATATATTCTCATACTTACAATATATCATTGACTCCATATAAGGCTCCTCCATACAGTACATCATGGACCCCATGTAATGCTCCTCCATACAGTAAATCATGGGCCCCATGTAATGCTCCTCTATACAGTAAATCATGGGCCCAATGTAATGCTCCTCTATACAGTAAATCATGGGCCCCATGTAATGCTCCTCCATGCAGTACATCATGGATCCCATGTAATGCTGCATACATACCGTTCCCGCAGCAGGTCCGGTATACTCAGAATCTCTCCCGAACTGCAGTGCTCAGGACAGAGAGGCTGAGCGCGCAGTGATGACGTCTTCATGCCCTCTGCACTGAGACGTCGGTCGCAGAGTCAGAAGGCGCTAAAGACACTGCAGCTGCCGGGAACGAGGAGGAGTAATTGAGGGGGGGCCCGTGCCAGTGCTTGCACCGGGCTCCCTCGACTCACGGGCTCTAGAGCTCACCTGGATTTGTGGGGTGATGCCGTCGACCCTGGTTGTGGCGACGGGTCAGGTCTGCGTGCGTGTGCCTGCGTGTCTGCCTTCTGCAATTTTAAAAGGTCCACATCCCTAATTTTTTTCTCCTCATCTCTCTGGGGAACACCAGGCATTTCACCGGTGTCACGGTGGGCCAGTCTAACCCTGGTCCCAGATGTGCTCTATTGTATTCAGGTCTGGGTAACGGGCGGGTCAGTCCATAGCATCAATGCCTTCATCTTGCAGGAATGGCTGACACACCAATGAAAAATCTGCCAATCTTGGTGTTCTATGCCAAATGCCAAGCATCCTGCACAGTGTTGGGCTGTAAGCACAACCCCCATCTGTGGACGTTGGGCCCTCATACCATCCTCATGGAGTCTGTTTCTGACAGTTTGAGCAGACACATGGAAGTTCGTGGCCTGCTGGAGGTCATTTTGCAGGTCTCTGGCACTACTCCTCCTTGCTGGGTTGTTGTCCTCTTACGACCCCCTCCACCTCTCCTGGTGTACTAGCTGTCTCCTGGCATGTGTTCCGTGCTCTGGACACTGTGCTGACAGACACAACTACCTTTCTTGCCACAACTCGCATTGATGTGCCATCCTGGATGAGCTGCACTACCTGAGCCACTTGTGTGGGTTGTAGACACTGCCTCATGCTACTGTACCTCTGAGGGGGAGAACAATGATAAAATGCAAAAGTGACCAAAATAACAGCCACAAAGGATGAGAGAAGAGAAATGGTCTGTGGCCACCCCCTGCAGCACCACTCCTTTATAGGGGTTGTCTTGCTCATTTCTGATAATTTCTACCTGTTGTCTGTTCCATTTCCACAACAGCAGGAGAAACGGATTCACAAATCGATGTTGCTTCATAACTGGACAGGTTGATTTCACAGAAGTGATTGACTCAGAGTTACACTGTGCTGTCCAAGTGTTCATTTAATTTTTTTGAGCAGTAATATATATATATATATATATCAGGATGGGGCACAGGGTAAGGGACATATACCAGGATGGGAGGATAGGAGATATACCGTATGTATACCAGGAAGGAGCCAGGATGAGGGACATGTATCACAACACAATGGGGGGGGGGGGGGGCAGGTCCCAATCTTGCACAGGGGCCCATCAGACTCTAGTTACACCACTACTTGTACTGATATCGTGCAATACAGAGGGGGAGCCGGGGTCTGCTAAAGGCCCAGTGCCACTAATGTGCCATGTGCTGTATGCAGCATCCGTAAATTATCACAGTTTGGATAGCCTGGGGGTAGGGGGCGATCATCATCCATGCTCCCATTCCCCCATAGAACTCAATAACTTACAAAAAATCGGAGATTAGATCTCTGAATGTATAAGTACAGGCGGTGAGATGTCTCACAGCTGGTGTTCGTCACATTTGGCTGCATCCTGCTATATTTAGATAAGATCACCCTCCCTGAACATCTGCAGAGCCGCAGCATAGCAACCATTCACCGCTCTGCACCTCCATCACACCAGACATAAGTCTTCATACGAGTCTGTGACACAGCTGAGCCGAGTGCGTAGAGACAAGTCTGTCATTTTCAGCTAAATAGTAGGGTATCTGGGCCGGATCATGTGTGATGCCACCCAATGCCCAGAAGACGCTGTGACCCCCGGTGCTGGTACCGCAAACCCAGTCCAGAGGCCAAACCTGTTCTGAAATGTAACAGACAATGTTAAGCATTTGGCGCCTGAAACTAGAATGACCGAGCCCCTATAAAGTATATAATGCCGGGGTCTAGTGCCCAATAAACAAGTCTACAAAGACAGCCACTCCACGATTCAAGACCACCTACCATGTGATACTAGCAGGAGTTCGGTGTCTCCTCCATAATCAGTGCAGATGGAAGGGAAGACACTGCAGTATAACACAGGAGGTAACTCAGGATCAGTAATGTATGTACACAGTGACTGCACCAGCAGAATAGTGAGTGCAGCTCTGGAGTATAATACAGGATGTAACTCAGGATCAGTAATGTAATGTATGTACACAGTGACTGCACCAGCAGAATAGTGAGTGCAGCTCTGGGGTATAATACAGGATGTAACTCAGGATCAGTAATGTAATGTATGTACACAGTGACTGCACCAGCAGGATAGTGAGTGCAGCTCTGGAGTATAATACAGGATGTAACTCAGGATCAGTAATGTAATGTATGTACACAGTGACTGCACCAGCAGAATAGAGAGTGCAGCTCTGGAGTATAATACAGGATGTAACTCAGGATCAGTAATGTATGTACACAGTGACTGCACCAGCAGAATAGTGAGTGCAGCTCTGGAGTATAATAAAGGATGCAGCTCAGGATCTGTAGAAGTGACGTAAAGTCTGTTTACATTGCTTTTTATGTAGATTATGTACATTCTAGATATAATCTGGTTTGCAGTGGATTTTGCAGGGAAATTAGGCCTATTGTCACTATCTATGTTGTTACATACTAAATCTTTGTACATTATATCACATATAAACCACTGACGGGTGACGGAGATCTGATTTGATGTTTGCGGTGAAGCTGGAAAGGGCCCAATGTGGATAAACCACTCACACTCCACACCTACTTCCAGAACATGACAATTTGCCTATGGGATGTGACCGCTTCTCATTTCTATCTCATGTGAAACTCTCACTTCTCTTTTCACTGCGGCTGCACAATAATATTTTATATATTGGGTCAAAAATTATACAAAGTCACACCTCACCCTGAAGAGGGAGCAGACAGGCGATCACAGAGGCAATGATGCTATAAGCCACATGTGTGATAGTAACACAGGGGAAGAGATAGCACCGAGGGTCATCTCTCTGCATGCAGACGATATTTGGTCTACACCCCAATAATATGCCCTCTATGTCGAGGGTAATCATAACATGAGGATTCTGCAACTTTCACCTTTTCATTGTCAAGATCTCTGCATGCTGTACAAACACAATAAGGAAAGGTTGTTACGATTATGTCCGGCATGGACCGAATACATCAGCAGAACACCTCTCTCTCCTGGCTTGATAGTTTGCTCCTTTTTCCTGCATGGATACATTGTATCGTTAGACACCAGGATGTTCTCCTCACAGAAGATTGTCTGGACTGTGAACAACTAACAAACTCAGCTGTGAAAAATATTAGGTCTGTACAAGGTCTTGGATATAAATAATGTCGGTCTCCATTTACTGACAACAAGCAGGAATCTGGAAAATTATAGAACTAAAGCAAAAGTTGCACAACTTGACTCCAGCAGGTACAGAGGGGAAAATAAGTATTTCATGCACTGTCGATTTTGCAAGTTTTCACTCCTACAAAGAATGGAGAGGTCTGTAATATTTATCGTAGGTACACTTCACCTGTGAGAGACAGAATCTAAACATAATGTCCAGAAAATCACATTGTAGGATTGTTACATAATTATTTTGCATTTTATTGCATGAAATAAGTATTTGATACAATAGAAAATCAGAACTTAAAATTTGGTTCAGAAACCTTTGCTTACAATTGAGGTCAGACGTTCCTGTAGTTCCTGACCAGGTTTGCAGACACTGCAGCAGGGATTTTGGCCCCCTCCTCCATACTGATCTTCTCCAGATCTTTCAGGTTTGTCGCTGGGAACATTGAGATTCAGCTCCTCCAAAGATTTCCTATTGGGTTCAGGTCTGGATTCTGGCTAGGACACTCCAGGACCTGGAAATTCAATTATGTAACAATCCTGCAATGTGATTTTCTGGATTTGTTTTTAGATTCTGTCTCTCACAGGTGAAGTGTACCTACGATAAATATTATAGACTTCTCCATCCTTTGTGGATGGAAAAACTTACAAAATCAGCAGTTCATCAAATACGTATTTTCGCCACTATAGGAGTTTTTGTCTCTTTTCTGGCTTCCAGACCTCAATCCTGATGGTAAAACAATGAGCGGCCATGAGATATTTGACAGTTCAGAGCAGATGATGGAGCTGATGAAGCAGAGCTGAGCACCTGTGATCGCCGTCACATGGCAGAATGTTTATTTAGCTGGACAATTCGTGAGGCCACGGCGCAGGGTCCATTGCTGAAGCTGTCAGGATGTAAAGAAAGTTATGTAACATTACTGCTGACTGTCTCCACCACATGAGGAGGAAACATCTGCAGAGCTTCTGATCCAGCTCCAAGTGACAATCCAGCATGAAGCAGAACACCAGACAAGTGGAGCCATGTGCCAGAGGCCATGTCCTGGAGAAGACTATGCGGCTGCAAGTGACTAACGTGATCGAAGCAATCGCATCGGGCCCTGGAGTCTGATGGGCCCAAAACATCCCATGTAAGTAGAGGAAACTAACACATATCTGTTAAATTCAAAGGGAAAATAAACTCCAAGCAAATGTGGCGCTAAGCACCTTAGGATTTTTTTGAATGCATGCACTTTCAGTGAAAAATGTTAATAAAAATTCATTTATTTTCTCAAAACCAAAAAAGGGAAAAAAAATAAAAATAAATAAATAAATTATATTTTTAAAATATTTTTAAAATACAGTACAACGCGTTTCGGCTGCTATTTTTACAGTGCAGCCTTCATCAGTTAGCAAAAAAAACCAGACATACAATAAGCACTATAAAGTGATCTTTATGCATTCAAAAAATCCTAAGGTGCTTAGCTTGGAGTTTATTTTCCCTTTTAATTCGCCACCTATGTGGATCCGAAGGAGGACAACACATAGTTCTCCACAGTGAGCTGCACACCTTACTGGATTATACAACATACGGAGAAGAGTGGCCTAAAGAACTGGTTCCTTACCGATAGAAGGGGAGCATACCCACAACTAAAAGAATTATTTTTACTGTTGGTAAAAACATATTACGCTCAGCGCCGCACTTGTCTCTTTTTTTCCTCTTTCCCTAAACCAGGGTATTTCTAAAGACATATCTGTTAAAGTTTGGGGTCCGGTTTAGATCTTTTGCATTAGAGGCCATGTGATTCAGGGTAGGGCTGCTGCCTCCACAGCACCTGGGCTCCGCTACCATCCACCGACCTCCGTCCACGTCAGAGAGATCTGCATCGCTGATGGGCACGCTGTGTCCATTCTCCATTTTGTTAAATGTTTCTGCTTGCAGTTAGTAAATAGGAACATTTGTCCTGGTCTATGGTTCACGAGACCCCGCTTCATGTGCAGAGGTGGGAATACAATGCTCATGTAGACTGTTTGGATCACCAGGTTTGAGGTCAGATCTTGGAGGCCAATTCTTCTCCGGTGCTTCTCACAAGCTCTGCTGTCCCACATGCACAGAATACAAGGACACTTGGTGTATCCCCACTGCTGACCAAGAAGTAGCATGCCACTGTAAGGTCAGTACAGGAGATCCAATTGGGTTTGTGATATTACAACTCAGCGACTATGTCTCTGTATTCTTCATGAAGAGAAACTGGAGCGCCAGTTGGGACTGCACCAAATAAATTGCCATTGTGGAGGAGGACACACTAAGTTCTGCTTTGAGCTATAAGGCTATGTGCACACAATGTGGAAAATGCTGCGGGTCCGCAGCAGTTTCCCATGAGTTTACATTACAATGTAAACCTATGGGAAACAAAAAACGCTGTGCACATGCTGCGGAAAAAAACGCGCGGAAACGCAGCGGTTTACAATCCACAGCATGTCAATTCTTTCTGCAGATTCCGCAGCGGTTTTACAGCTGCTCCTATAGAAAACCGCAGTTGTAAAACTGCAGTGAAATCCGCAGAAAAAACGTGGTAAATCCGCGATAAATCAGCAGCAAAAACGCAGCGTTTTTGCCCTGCAGATTTATCAAATCTGCTGCGGAAAAATCCAGTGGACCATTATACGTGTGCACATAGCCTAACAGCAACCTAAAGGACATAAATAAAAAAACAACTCCAGCCTTAGGCTACTTTCACAATTGCGTTGTGTGACGCACGTCGCAATGCGTCGTTTTGGAGAAAAAACGCATCCTGCAAAGTTGCCCGCAGGATGCGTTTTTTCTCCATAGACTTGTATTAGCGACGCATTGCGACGGATCCGTTGTGTTTTGGCGGACCGTCGGCACAAAAAAAAAAGTTACATGTAACTTTTTTTGTGCGTCGCGTCCGCCATTTTCGACCGCGCATGTGCACCCGAAACTCCGCCCCTCCTCCCCAGACTGCAAATGGGCAGCGGATGCGTTGTAAAACTGCATCCGCTGCCCACGTCTTGCAGTTATTTCACAGGTTCCGTTGGTTCGTCGGCACGACGCATTGCGGCGGCCGGTACCGATGGATCAGTGTGAAAGTAACCTAAACAACACCAAGTCAGATCACAAATGCACAAGCAAGATGTAGCAGACCCCCATTATAAAGACGGGGGCAGCACAAGTGCAAAATACTGATGGAACAGCTACTGACAAACCTTCCAATGGAGGGAGGCTGACTGGCAAACAATGCACACAAATGAGGCTTGAATAGAACGTCACACAGGTGCATGTGATGCACAGTGTCTGGTGTCGCTCCTGTGCGCTGGGAGGCGGCAGAGCCTGGACTGGAAGCTCGTGGTCAGACGGGTCTGAGCTGTGGACAGGACACGGTGGCTTCATCCGTCACACATCAGGTGGTAATGACAGGTGGAGGGCATTGTGCCATCACCTTGTCAGAGTCCTGACCTCACAGCTCGCTCAGCTGCACACCGACACTGCTCACAATAACAGGAAGCAGAGATGGGATGGAAAATGGTTTCCTAAAGGTCTGATCTGTGTCCTGGTGAGAGCACAACTGGAGAGGACCATTGTCTCTGGTGACGCAGCAGAGGTGCAGCGTGCTCCAACCAGGCAGCCTGCTCTGGAATAGGGGGCACATGACGTATACCAGGGGTCCACGGTGGACATAAAATAGCATTCACACGCAGTAGAATGAAAATCACACAATATGTTGCATTTTTTGGAAGTGACTGGTACCTCTGCACCTACTATAGCCAACATGCTAACGCGACACAGATTGGGACTAGGAGACAAACAGTCATTGTACAAAGCGGTAACGCACCTGTGTATATGAGCCCCTCGTAACCAGAAGACCCTCCAACCCATCTGTCACTAGGCCTACTTACAACATAATGTTGGGGAAAATGAAGGCACAATCAGGTATATAACTGCACCAAGGCGTCAGGACCCTCCATGGGGGACGAAGACAGAAGAAAATGGTACATGAGCCTCGCAGAGCTGGAGACCGCCACATCGGCCATTACAGCTCCTGTCTGTACGTAGGCCGATAACCGATGGTGTCCGCACAGTGATCGCTACATAAAGCGAGACGCGTCTGCAGATATTTCTCCACTTTCTTTGACAACTTGCTGGATAGAGAATTTGCAACTTTTTAAAAAGGCAGTAAAAGTGGTGGGGCAGCTGCTCGCCTGCGACTATCAGGTCAGCTTCCCTACACACTGCTGACAAGAGGCGAGACTGGCCGAAAAACAAATTGTAACTGGACATAAAACTGGCACATACAGTACTGCATGTTTCATCCTGACCCCAGGATTTCAGGAGCCATTCCTGGTTTACAGAGCAGAGTGGATGGAAGCCACCATTGCATCTCCGTGCCACAGGCTGTCAACCCCGGACCACTGCCCCACTGTGGGGTCCGATCACAAGTGATCATCTCTGTATAAACCTTACTGACACCCTACATCGGAAGAGACGAGCAGCGCCACCAAGACGTCCCCAACGCTCACTTCAAGTCTCCGCTGTGAATTGTGATCATTAAGAGGCGGTGATGAGATGTTCTGCGATGATCACGGAGGATAGAGGATCAGCCACTGACCCGCACTCACAAAAACACCGTCAACAGGAAACAGAGGAAACCAGGAGTCAGGGGGAGCGGGACGGCCGGTCATCCCTCTTCCAGCAGGAAACAGGCGGCAGGTTACTTCTTCAGGACTCACAATAACTCGGCGGAAACAGGTCAAGGCTGGAGACTGCAGAACAATAGATGAGCGAGAAGGGCAAGTGAGGACGGGGAGAGGCTCGGCAGTGTCAGACTGGGGCTCCAAGAACCCACCAGAAGCATCAACTACAGGGCCCCACTGTTCAGCTACTTGCAAATAGCACTTTATCCTCATTCACAATCTTCAATAGAAATAGAAAGAATTGATGGTTACATTAATAAGATGTCGCCTCTGTCTGCACATTATGAATCACGTGTATTGTGCCAAGTACTGCTCATAAAGAGGATGGTGGGCCAGTCCTGCACAGGGGCCCACCGGACAATTCTCCTGTGGGCCAGTCTGAGCCTGGGCTCGTGCCATGTGCTGCCTCCCCACATAACAGGCAACTTGTGCACCACACACAGGAGGTGGCGTCATGACACAGGAGCAGCACATCAGCAGTCAACAATCCTGGACACATCCATTTATATGGGAAGGTTTGGTGACAGGTGATGTGGCTGCATTAGGTCCTTCACAGAGACATCTATCAGCCTTACTAAAGGTCTAAAGCAAATCTGCCAACGTGTAGAAAATGTGCACAACAAGGCGAAAGGCCAGAAAAGGTGCAAAGAAAAATGTGGGAGATTTACCGAGATAACAGCCTGAAAAGTGGTCACCCGGCCAACAATGACTATTAGACACATTTAGTTACATTGTAAGAAGTGTGGCTAAACAAGCTGAGGGTGTGGCTTATGCATATGGGGCGTGGCTTATTGTAACATTATTAATCCGAAAAATGGGTTAGGGCTTATTTAGTTTTTCATAAACAATCCACATTTATTTTTGAAAAGAAAAAAAAACAAACATTTATTCAAATATAATCATGTAATCCCACACACACATGTATACTGTATAATATATATATATATATATATATATATATATATATATATATATATATACACACACACACACATATACATACATATATACATATATATATATATATATATATATATATATATATATATATATATATATATATATGCAATGTGCATATGCAGTGTGTGTATATATATATATGTATAATATATACAGTACAGACCAAAAGTTTGGACACACCTTCTCATTTAAAGATTTTTCTGTATTTTCATGACTATGAAAATTGTAAATTCACACTGAAGGCATCAAAACTATGAATTATCACATGTGGAATTATATACTTAAAAAAGTGTGAAACAACTGAAATTATGTCTTATATTCTAGGTTCTTCAAAGTAGCCACCTTTTGCTTTGATGACTGCTTTGTACACTCTTGGCATTCTCTTGATGAGCTTCAAGAGGTAGTCACCGGGAATGGTTTTCACTTCACAGGTGTGCCCTGTCAGGTTTAATAAGTGGAATTTCTTGCCTTATAAATGGGGTTGGGACCATCAGTTTGGTTGAGTAGAAGTCTGGTGGATACACAGCTGATAGTCCTATTGAATAGACTGTTAGAATTTGTATTATGGCAAGAAAAAAGCAGCTAAGTAAAGAAAAACGAGTGGCCATCATTACTTTAAGAAATGAAGGTCATTCAGTCCGAAAAATTGGGCAAACTTTGAAAGTGCCCCCAAGTGCAGTGGCAAAAACCATCAAGCACTACAAAGAAACTAGCTCACATGAGGACCGCCCCAGGAAAGGAAGACCAAGAGTCACCTCTGCTTCTGAGGATAAGTTTATCCGAGTCACCAGCCTCAGAAATCGCAGGTTAACAGCAGCTCAGAATAGAGACCAGGTCAATGCCACACAGAGTTCTAACAGCAGACACTTCTCTACAACAACTGTTAAGAGGAGACTTTGTGCAGCAGGCCTTCTTGGTAAAATAGCTGCTAGGAAACCACTGCTAAGGACCGGCAACAAGCAGAAGAGACTTGTTTGGCCTAAAGAACACAAGGAACGGACATTAGACCAGTGGAAATCTGTGCTTTGGTCTGATGAGTCCAAATTTGAGATCTTTGGTTCCAACCACCGTGTCTTTGTGCGACGCAGAAAAGGTGAACGGATGGACTCTACATGCCTGGCTCCCACCGTGAAGCATGGAGGAGGAGGTGTGATGGTGTGGGGGTGCTCTGCTGGTGACACTGTTGGGGATTTATTCAAAATTGAAGGCACACTGGACCAGCATGGCTACCACCGCATCTTGCAGTGGCATGCTATTCCATCCGGTTTGCGTTTAGTTGGACCTTCATTTATTTTTCAACAGGACAATGACCACAAAAACACCTCAAGGCTGTGTAATGGCTATTTGACCAAGAAGGAGAGTGATGGGGTGCTATGCCAGATGACCTGGCCTCCACAATCACCAGACCTGAACCCAATCGAGATGGTTTGGGGTGAGCTGGACTGCAGAGTGAAGGCAAAAGGGCCAACAAGTGCTAAGCATCTCTGGGAACTCCTTCAAGATTGTTGGAAGACCATTTCCGGTGACTACCTCTTGAAGCTCATCAAGAGAATGCCAAGAGTGTGCAACAGGAAAGATATATATCTTGGTACCGTGTTAGCCAGTAGATAGAAAAATGTTTAGAATTGAGAGTCCTCAGTGGTTGATACCTTTTAATGGCTAACTGAAAAGATGGTAAAGAGTGTGCAAAGCAGTCATCAAAGCTAAAGGTGGCTACTTTGAAGAACCTAGAATATAAGACATAACAAAAAAGTGTGAAACAACTGAAATTAAGTATATAATTCCACATGTGTTAATTCATAGTTTTGATGCCTTCAGTGTGAGTCTACAATTTTCATAGTCATGAAAATACAGAAAAATCTTTAAATGAGGTGTGTCCAAACTTTTGGTCTGTACTGTATATGTGTGTGTGATTGTATACACACAGGTATATATACATACTACACATGTATATGTACACACACTGCATGTACACATGTATATATACACACATACATACAGCAGTTGTGTCTCCTACGGGATGTATATACAGCAGAGCCTCAGTGTCTCCTAGATGTAATGTACATGTAGCAGAGTATCTGTGATGTATATACAGCATAGCCTCAGTCTATCCTACATAAAGTATATACAGCAGTCTCTGTGTATCCTATTTGATATATACAGGATATTCAGCGTACACTATGTGATGTAGCTTGAGTGTGTGTCTCTTGCCTACTGCCTGTAATAGGTTTCTCCAAGTCACCTGTTACAAGCAGGAGGCAGAGAAGGCTACTGAAGCTGCATCACATAGGACAACACATTAGAGTCTGCAAACATCACACAGATAGTGTAGACAGGCATTGTGGGTCTAGGAAGGTTTATAACACTGCAGATAATCATTGTTTGGACTCACCTACTCACTGTTCTTGCATACAAAGTCAGAAATTACATTAGCAGCATGGAGATTGCTGAGGGATTTTAGAAGTGCCAAAAGGAAGTTGGCAGATATGATGGCACCCAGTAGCTCACAGGAAGTCAGAGACTGACCACCCATATATTCCCGAGCATGTACTGGACAGGGAGACTGGAGGGGACACAGCTGAAGATTAAAGACCCCTTATGGAAATTATCAGAGCAGCATTTAGAACTTTAGTGGAAATCCTCTAGTTGGATTATGCTTCCAAGCAGAAAACACGTCCTGGATGTGGACAGCGGAGACGTTGGCCCAGATTCTGCTGGATTTGCTGCAGGTGATGATTTGAAAGCAAACGCTGCTGTCATCTAACAAATAATGATTTCACTTCAGCAATGTATGTAAATGAGGGAGCAGCTGCTCCAAGCGCCATCACTTCTCCATTCAGGCCAAGCCTTTCCCTTCATACAAAGACCCCGGCATCAGGATTCACCTGCCTGGGGATAGGAAGCACTGTGAGCTGTGTGCAATGTGAACTGTCACATAACAGGTTAACATGACATTATTATTATTATTTATATAGCACCATTGATTCCATGGTGCTGTACATGAGAAGGGGGTTACATACAAATTACAGATATCACTTACAGTAAGCAAACTAACAATGACAGACTGGTACAGAGGGGCGAGGACCCTGCCCCCGCGGGCTACATTCTACAAGATTATGGGGAAGGAGACAGTAGGTTGAGGGTTGCAGGAGCTCCGATGGTGTTGAGGTGGCCGTTTGGTCAGTGCAGGCTGTAGGTTTTCCTGAAGAGATGGGTTTTCAGGTTCCGTCTGAAGGATCCGAATGTGGTTGATAGTCGGACGAGTTGGGGCAAAGAATTCCAGAGGATGGGGGATATTCAGGAGAAGTCCTGGAGGCGGTTGGGTGAGGAGCGGATGAGTGTGGAGGAGAGAAGGAGGTTTTGGGAGGACCGAAGATTACGTGAGGGAAGATATCGGGAGATTAGTTCAGAGATATATGGAGGAGACAGGTTATGGATGGCTTTGTAGGTCAGTGTTAGTAATTTGAACTGGATGTCATGAAAGAGACCCCTGAAGATGTAATGGGGCCTGGAGAGAAGGGGGCACAGGTCAGAATTTCCCAGACCCCTTTTCCATGAGGCGTGCGATCTTTGAATGTACGGAAAAGTGCGACATTCACTGACGGCAAAGGCAGAAGAGCTCGCTGTACTAACGCCACCAAACCACAAGTATGGGCCAAGAATGAGGTTTTACTGCAGAACGGCTGAGGATTTGTTACAATTGTACCTTGTCCAGACAATCTCACAGCTGAACTGCCTGGACTGATCTTCATGGATACAATGTAACAGTTTCATTATTCCTTTCACTGACAGCAGAGATCTTTGAATAGGTGAAAATGAGTCACACGGACTATAAGAACATGTTCTCCAGCTCCGCCACTGCCTGTGTATGTGCCACTATGACACGTCACACTGACACCAGGCACTACTGATGCATTTCCTATGACAGGTTGTGCCATTACCCTGCCGGTGTCACATATTTCATGTTCAACTTTCTAGGTATAAAACAAAAAGAAACATAAACCTCCAACGGCTTCACTGAGAGCGATGAGACCTCTGCATCGACACCACAAGGAGGGGGCCGTCGATAACATCAAAACCTTGTGCTAAAACATCTCTACAATCAGAGCAAGAAGCAGGAGCATCTGCCTCCACCCCAACATCTCACAGCAGAGCCACCAAAAAGGCAAAATTCTGCCCCAACAAGTAAACGGGAAGACCCCCATCTCCAGAGAGAAGCAGCACTACCTCAAACAAGAGGAAAGATTACAGGAGACATTTCTATCAAAACATTAACGGATCGTCATTTAGATATCTAAATTATTAAGAGGAGGATGGAAAATCATTCCTTACTTCAGTCACTTCTGATCCCCAATACGTAGGTTACATATATAACGTGGGCTGCGCAATGTACTGCGTGGGCTGCGCAATGTACTGCGTGGGCTGCGCAATGTACTGCGTGGGCTGCGCAATGTACTGCGTGGGCTGCGCAATGTGGGCTGTGCTATACCCTACGCATACATATTCTAGAATACCCGATGCGTTAGAATCGGGCCACCATCTAGTATATAATAAACATAGACATATATACATTACTGATCCAGAGCTATATTATACTCTAGAGCTGCACTTACTATTCTGCTGGTGCAGTCACTGTGTACATACATTACTGATCCTGAGTTACATCCTGTATTATACTACAGAGCTGCACTCACTATTCTGCTGGTTCAGTCACTGTGTACATACATTACTGATCCTGAGTTACCTCCTGTATTATACTCCAGAGCTGCACTCACTATTCTGCTGGTTCAGTCACTGTGTACATACATTACTGATCCTGAGTTACATCCTGTATTATACCCCAGAGCTGCACTCACTATTCTGCTGGTGCAGTCACTGTGTACATACATTACATTACTGATCCTGAGTTACCTCCTGTATTATACTCCAGAGCTGCACTCACTATTCTGCTGGTGCAGTCACTGTGTACATACATTACATTACTGATCCTGAGTTACCTCCTGTATTATCCTCCAGAGCTGCACTCACTATTCTGCTGGTGCAGTCACTGTGTACATACATTACTGATCCTGAGTTACCTCCTGTATTATACTACAGAGCTGCACTCACTATTCTGCTGGTTCAGTCACTGTGTACATACATTACTGATCCTGAGTTACCTCCTGTATTATACTCCAGAGCTGCACTCACTATTCTGCTGGTTCAGTCACTGTGTACATACATTACTGATCCTGAGTTACCTCCTGTATTATACTCCAGAGCTGCACTCACTATTCTGCTGGTGCAGTCACTGTGTACATACATTACATTACTGATCCTGAGTTACCTCCTGTATTATCCTCCAGAGCTGCACTCACTATTCTGCTGGTGCAGTCACTGTGTACATACATTACATTACTGATCCTGAGTTACCTCCTGTATTATACTCCAGAGCTGCACTCACTATTCTGCTGGTGCAGTCACTGTGTACATACATTACTGATCCTGAGTTACATCCTGTATTATACCCCAGAGCTGCACTCACTATTCTGCTGGTGCAGTCACTGTGTACATACATTACTGATCCTGAGTTACCTCCTGTATTATACCCCAGAGCTGCACTCACTATTCTGCTGGTGCAGTCACTGTGTACATCAGGCATGTCAAACTCAGGGTACCCCGAGGGCCACATGAGTAACAAGAGGTTGTTGCGAGGGCCGTACACAGCAGCTAATGTCACACACGTATTTTAGCAGCAGTCATGAAAACAAGATATGAAGTAGTAATATGTAACAGCAACATATATTTGCAGTGCGCAACAGCAACTAATATTTAACAAAAATACAGCAATTAAAAACTAAACATTTATTTGCTATAATTTTTTTCAATCATTAGTGTTTTGTCCTGAGGCTTGACACCTCTTTGTGCTAACAATTGTTGGTATATCAGGCTGAAATGACAACGCAGTGCCTACTTTGATCAAAGATGATAAGTGGTGATCAGTCAGCCTTGTTCTCTGAGAAGATTTTGTTAGTTTCATAAAAGAAAATAACTGTTCGCAAACATACAGTAGGTTGAACCAAACATTGCCATAATCTTTGTGGCAAACTTTTTAAAGTTGTTAAACTTTTCAGGAAGGTATGAAAAGAAACCAGGTATTCCCACTTCAAGATACTTTGCTCTGAGTGTAGAATCAGATTGTATTTCTAAAAGTTCCATCTGCAGGCTTTCTTCTGCCTTTGCAGCATCAAAGGTGAATGGTGCTGAGAATAATGCAAACTGATGTTCAAAAGATGAGAAATCACAAAATCTTTCCTGGAATTCCTTTGACAATAGCTTCAGATGACTGTCATACTTAGCAAAGATAAGTATTAGCTGTGTTTTTTAACTCTTTGCACGTAGGAAAATGAACTAAATTTTCATTTGACAACTGTGACTTCCATAAGCTTAGTTTTGCAAGGAAGCACTTGATATCATCATACAGATTAGTGATGAGTTTGTTTTTACCTTGTAATTTCAGATTAAGATCAGTTAAATGTGCAGTTATAGCCACAGCAAAAGCCAGGTCTTGTAGTAAACCAGACGGAAAACTGCTGCGAATCCGCAGCGGCCAATCCGCACCGTGTGCACACAGCCTGAGAGTGAGGAAGAGGCCAGAACGAGGCTCCCACAGACTCACATTGATTAGTGACCTCTGCGCTGCTCCATGAAACACTGGAGCCTCGGACAGGTCACAAACTGCAGGAGACGGAGCCGAGCGGAGACTAAAACGGATGAAAACGCCAGAAGGTGAGTATCAGACAGGAGGCAGGGGACGGGGATTGTCAGCACCGCTCCAGCAATAAAATAAAAGATAATGCTGGAGTGGTGCTGTAAATGTGACGCAGCTCTTGGTTACTGTATGCGGGCTCCTTATACTAATACTCATAAAAGACCCAGGTGGTACGTATCAAAGGCCCCCCCCCCCCCCATCTCTGGCCTCCCCAGACAGCAAATATTACCTGTGATGGAGTACATATAATATCATAACTAAACATTATAATATTCAGCCCCCAGTGACCTGTCCCACCTCCAGCCCCCACAATACCCCCATCATCTCACATCCACCCCTCAGTGCCCTGTCCCACCTCACCCACCTTCTGCCCTCACAACCGCCAAATGGTCTCACATTTACCCCCAGTGCCCTGTCCCCCAGGGCCGGCGTTAGGGGCAGGCAGACCAGGCAGCTGCCTGGGGCCCCCACTCCCCCAGGGGCCCCCCACTCCCTCAGGGGCCCCCAGCTAGCGGCAAATCACGCAGCCGCTATGGGGCCCCTGTGAGGCAGGGGGCCCGCCTGCCGCCAGCGCTGACTCCCCCGCCGCATTGAACTGTACCGGCGTCTGCCGGTACAGTTCAAAGCAATGATGGAGGAGAGAGCGTCACCTGACGCCCCCTCTCCCATCATTCCCCGCTCTGCCTCTGACACAGCGGGTGCGCGCGCACTCACTGTGTCCCAGGCAGAGCAGCTGCAGCCGCCGACACAGGAGCAGCGCGGGCACGTGTGGAGAGGTGAGGAGTTTGTGTTTTTTTTTTTTTCTTTTCTTTTTACTGGACGGGGAGAGGAGAGGGGAGGGGAGGAGAGGAGAGGAGAGGGGGGGATGTGAGCTGTGGTGTACACCACTGGGGGCTGTGCTGTATACCCCTGGGGGCACTGCTGTACACCACTGGGGGCTGTGCTGTATTCTACTGGGGGCTCTGCTGTATACCCCTGGGGGCACTGCTGTACACCACTGGGGGCTGTGCTGTATTCTACTGGGGGCTCTGCTGTACACCACTGGGGGCTGTGCTGTATACTACTGGGGGCTCTGCTGTATACCCCTGGGGGCACTGCTGTACACCACTGGGGGCTGTGCTGTATACTACTGGGGGCTCTGCTGTATATCCCTGGGGGCACTGCTGTACACCACTGGGGGCTGTGCTGTATACCCCTGGGGGCACTGCTGTACACCACTGGGGGCTCTGCTGTATATCCCTGGGGGCTCTGCTGTACACCACTGGGGGCTGTGCTGTATACTACTGGGGGCTCTGCTATATACCCCTGGGGGCACTGCTGTACACCACTGGGGGCTGTGCTGTATTCTACTGGGGGCTCTGCTGTATACTACTGTGGGCTCTGCTGTATACTATATGGAGGACTATGGCGTGTGCATTTTACAATATGGAGGACTGTGGTGCACATTATAATATATGGAGGACTATGGGGTGTATTATACTAAACAAGCAAAATGCTGCATATTCATTGGGTGATTGGATTGTTTATGCCGGAATAAAAATCATTGTTCTCAGCAGCACATCGCCGATGTAAACTGTAGATGTGCTGCTGATAACATGATCCTGTATGGTGATCTGTTAGTGATCTATTAGTGATGGTTCTGTCCCATCATTCTTTCTCAGATGGTGGAAAGAGGCCGGGAAACAAGCGTCCAACGACTTCAGTATTGTCGACCACACTCGTTTAGCGGCCTGAGATCAGCGCAGGTAAATACAACCGAAATGCTTCCGTGTGATGTGCAATATGTTAGCATTTGGGGCCCCATTTTAAACTTTGCCTAGGGCCCCACTTTGCCTAAAACCGGCCCTGCTGTCCCCCCTCACTCACTTTCAGCCCCAACACCACCCCAACGGTCTCACAGTGACATACCTGAATTGAATAAACCTAAAATGTTCCATCCCCACTTACTGATAACGTTTGCAGGCAGGACCAGGAAGTGTGAGTGAAATGCAAGATGTGGGCACTAGGACCCAGCGTGCCTGAGCCAATCCCAGCGTGCACAGAGTGAATAAAACTGCAGCCAGGAAAAGCTTCATGATCAGGTCAGAGGGGCGAATCCATTCACTGCAGGGGGGAGACTGCAGCCGCCACTGTGCTAGCAGCCTGCAGTCTCCGTCAGACGGGAGCAGACATTATACTGCTCTGCTCCTATGCTGCGTTCTGCCTCCTCACAGTAGTGGCCCTGGCTCCCAGTGGGCCCCTTCATGTGACAGGGCCCGGGGCGATGGCCCCCTCTGCCCCCCCAGTAGCTACGCTAACAGCACCAATGGCAGGTTACATACAGATGGTGTTCCACCAGTTCATAGAGTAACAGCTTTCCATTTGCATCACAATTATTTATAATCTGAGTGCTCACCCCTCTCTTTAGTTTTTAATGGTTACATACAGGAGGGCCACTCACTTGCTTGGACTTTGCCTGTGCGGCAGTGGGTCCCTTCTTCCTCAGCACGGTCACAGTATCCCAGTCACTCTCAGCCACGACTCTTCCTCCGCTCACAACAAAACTGACTTAGGTGATCAGCAGCCACGCGAGCCGCAGATGTACAAAACTCACGATCAGCACTTCCAGGTCGTCATTCATTGGCCCATATCCCTGCATATGACCTGCTTACGTGATCAGCAGCTGACCAAAGTACACGCGTCATGGATTGACACGGAGCTAGTTGGTCGGCTGCTGATCATGTAAGCAGGTCATATGCAGGGATATGGGCCAATGAATGAAGAGCCGGAAGTGCTGATCGTGAAGTTTTGAGCATCTGCGGCCCGCACAAAAGTCTCAAACTTTGTGTTTAGAGACAAAGTTTGAGACTTTTGTGAGGGCCGCAGATATGCCTGTGAAGGGCCGCATGCGGCCCTCGGGACGCGTATTTGACATGCCTGGTGTACATACATTACATTACTGATCCTGAGTTACATCCTGTATTATACTCCACAGCTGCACTCACTATTCTGCTGGTGCAGTCACTGTGTACATACATTACATTACTGATCCTGAGTTACATCCTGTATTATACTCCAGAGCTGCACTCACTATTCTGCTGGTGCAGTCACTGTGTACATACATTACTGATCCTGAGTTACATCCTGTAGATTTTTTATTATAAAAATGAAAAACATAACAATAATGATAGCAGAAAACATAACAAAAATATTAGCCAGAAAATAATCAGTATACTGAACACTGGTCCAGCTGCTCATTCTCTCCTCTCACATATATTGTACAGTATATACAGAATAATAACTACTTTGACCTTCTGGTCCGGTCACCAAACAAAATAATAATAACAAATTAAATAAACAATGGCAAACAATAACTATATGCATGAACACACATATATATATATATATATATATATATATATATATTTATTAAGTTTTAAATAAAATAACCACAAATTAAACAAATATATACAATACTAAGCTATCCTCCATTCCCAACCCCCCGCACTGACCTGAGAGCTGGTCCTGCGTCTCATGCCTCAGTTCATGTCCAACATCCATAGGCCAGATCAGGCAGTGACAGTTTTTCCCCAAACAACCCAGTGTCCCATAGACCCACAAGATAATCCCACCTCCCCCTTTTCCCACCACCCAACCTAACACCTACACCCAAATCTATATCTCTATATACAATATATACAGCAGAGCACACCACAATAATTACAAATCACGAAGCCCAAGTTCGGCGCCTGCAGCCCTACATCACTGTATAATGATCAAACAAAACAAAAATCTACAGTGTCAGCAGCAGCCCACCACCAGGAAAGGAGATGACCAGACTAGGGCACACTAAAAGAAAAGCCCCTCCAGAGGAGCGCAGCCCTCCGTGCGCCCAGTCTCCCATACTCCAGAGAGCGCACCTTCACCAGGTCACCGAGTATGGTCCTAAACACATCGTCCACTGGGAGGAATTTTCGTTGCGTCGATACTAAGCACCGTGCGTTCCACGTGTGATACCTAACCACTGCGCTAACTAGAAATAAGGTGCAGCGGTCCCGACCACCAAGGTCTCCGAATGCTCCATAGGCCCATTCCACATAGGAGAGACCGGCTAGCCGAGACCAGCCAATTAAGGCACCCACCCTGTTGTACACCTCTGTGTTGAAGGGACAATGAAGTAGGAAGTGGTCCATGCTTTCCAGCAAGGTACCACAATGCTCCCGAGGACAATTCCTGTCCTCAGAGCTCCTACACTTCAGATTGTCCCTCACACACAGTTTCCCATGGAAGCAGTGCCAAACCAAGTCCCAAAACTTCGAGGGGATCCTGATAGAATTCAAAAGATGCAAACCCACCCCAAGATCCCGACTTGGGCAGTCCCTGAGCGCCAGAGGCCTTTGGAAATGGGTCAACAGAACCCTATTGTCAAGGAGTTTCCTTGGCAGAGTCCTGATCTCCCACATTCCCAGACCCCACCAACGAATTACCTTCAGAACCAAGGTAGCGTAAGCTGGAAGATGTCCATGCGGTGTGCGATGATCCTTCACTTGCCCTCCTGTCTCCCATTCCTGGAAGAAAGGCTGAAACCATCCCCTACAGGAGAATACCCACGGAGGAGCCCTCTCTTTCCAGAGGTTTGCAATATTGATCTTAATGAAGGTATCCACAAGGAATACCACAGGGTTGACCATACCTAACCCTCCTAGTCTCCTCGTACGGTAAGTAACCTCCCTCTTGACCAGGTTCAGTCTATTCCCCCATAACAGTTGTAATAACAAACTGTAGACCCAAGTCCAGAGAGATTCCGGCAAGATGCACACACTGCCCAGATAAATCAGTAAATGGAGCAGGTAAGTTTTGATCAGGTTTACCCTTTCCCTTAGGGTCAAAGACCAACCCTTCCATTGGTTCACCTTCTGAGTGGCGATCTCTAGCCTGCTGTCCCAATTTTGTTTGGGGTAATCCCCCTGGCCAAATTCGATGCCAAGGACTTTTGCAGAGACTGAGTCCTGGAAGGGTGTCCGGGAGATCAAAACCAGGATCTCCTCCTCCCAGCCAGAGACTCTCACACTTATCCCGGTTGATCTTGGACCTGGATGCCCCCGAGTAGCGATCTACCTCTGACATCAGCCACCCTGCCTCCTCGTGAGAGGAAACAAACACAGTGACATCATCAGCATATGCCACCACCCTCAGTGTGGCTTCCGGTGCTGCCTGGTCCGTCCCGATCCCGGCCAACGGTCCACGCTCCACCCTCCTAAGAGGAGGGTCAATCGCAAACACGTACAGCAGCGGGCTCAAGGGACAACCCTGGCGAACACCGGACCCAACCTCAAAAGAGCTGCCAATCCAACCATTCACAAGCGGGAAACTCTCTGCCCCACTGTACAAGGTCTTAAGCCAATCAACACACCCCCCGGCAGGCCATATCTCAGAAGGACGGACCAGAGGTACTCGTGATTAACCCGATCAAACACTTTTGCGTGGTCCAGTGACAGCATGTACCCCTTCCAGTGACCAGCCCTACCCTGCTCCACTGCCTCTCGGACACAGAGCACAGCACTAAATGTGCTGCGGCCTGGAACAGAGCAATGCTGGGCCTCCGAAAGGAGTCGTGGTGCAAATTTCACCAGCCGATTAAACAGCACCTTTGCCAGAACCTTCCTGTCTGCATTGAGAAGCGCTATGGCAATTCTCAATGCAAGATGTGTCCTTACCCTTTGACAAGATGATCAGAGCAGGCCTCCTCATTGACTTCGGCAGAGTGCCCGAGGAAAGACACTCATTGAATACCTCAGTCAAGAGGGGAACCAAAACGTCCTTAAAGGTCTTATAGAATTCAGATGTTAAGCCATCTGGACCAGGCGATTTTTTGGGGGCAAGCCCTTCAATCGCCAACTGAACTTTCTCTTCCTTGATCATTTCTGTCAAAACGTCAAGAGAAGGGTCTACCCCTGATTCGGGGATGGCTTCAGTCAGGAAAGCTGACATCTCATCCCAATCAAGATCCCTCTTCCCCAAGAGGTGCAAGTAGAAGGATCTGACCACCTCCAGGATTCCTGATCTGGATCGTCTCAGGGACCCCGTAGTGTCGACCAGTCCTGTAACCACTTTACTATTCACTGACATCTTGCAGTTTCTGTAAGGGTCAGGCGAGCGGTACTTCCCGTAATCCCTCTCAAAAACCAAAGATGCATGTCTATCGTACTGACACCTCATAAGCAAAGATTTCACTCTGGAGATCTCCTCGCGTCTACCTCCAGTTGAGACAAGATGCTCGAGTTTCCTCCTCAGACCCTGATACAGGCGGTACCTGCTCAGACTCCTGAGGCTCGAGAGCTGGTGGAAGTGCAGTGCCCCAGAGTCCTGGTCATTGCAGTACTGTTGCTCTGCCACTAAGGGGAGTGATGGTACGTCTGATTGCACTAAAGGAGTTCACCTGACCAGGTAACACGCACCCACAATACACCTCACACTCCGGCCACCAGGGGGGTGGTTCTATCTATTAGACCACTCCTCACACTTGGGTAAAACTGGGGGTTGGCAGGAAGTTAGGGAGAAAGGAGCTGGGAAGAGCTCGAGAGAGGACCTGTCAGAGGTGGGATCCTGGCAGAGCCCTAGTGAACAAGAAAGAACGTTACAGAGCCGTGCCTGTGCTTACAGCGGCAGTCTCCTAGGAAAGGACAAGAAGCGAGGGGTATTGTGAAGGAGCGAGAAACGGGAATACAGCGCAGAGGTGATAGGACCAGAAGGAGTCGTGCTGTAAGATCGAGGCAACATCCTTCTGAAGCGCAAAGTCACGGTGGCCGGAACGCCGAGAAAGTAAGAGACTTTAAGCATTACTTCAAACCACGGCAGGACAGTCAGTTATAGGCGGGCTGTCTCACCTAAAACACCTAAGCAGACAACGGAGGCAGCTGTGGGAGAGGGGCGATGCTAGGGTCCCGGAAGAACTCCAGGCCTACCCCGTCATACGGGTGCGTCCTAACCATATCATCTGGGGGACGTAGAGAACGAACATCAGAGACAGACAGAATCAGTTGTGAGGACTATCCCGGGGTGCTCAGCAGGGAAGGACTACAACACACAAGCGCTAGAAGGTAGACACTGATTCCCACCTGCTAAGGGAACTCCGGATGTGCCTTTGGACCGGCCGGTCTCAGCCAGCCCTGTTAACAGTGCTCTGGATTGAGTATGTCGAAACCTTCAGTAAAGAGGTAAAGAGACTGCAACCTTGTGTCCTCGTTATTCATCGCACCCTGCACCACACATCATCACTCTCAACTTTCACTGGACGCCCCTCAGCAGGGTCACGGACCGGGTCTAGCCACCGTGACAATCCCAGAACCGAGACAGAGAGGCCCGGTACCGGGTACCCACCGGCCCTGCGACAGTGGGGGCGCTCCAGAAGAATCTTGCCACCCTTTCCTTGAACATCTCCCACCACTCTGACTTACTACTACAAAGATCCAGTAAGGGTACCTGGCTCTGAAGAAAATCCTCAAAGGACTGTCTTATCTCCGCTTCTTCCAAGAGAGACGAATTGAGCCTCCAAAAGCCTCTTCCCACCCGGAGGGTCTCTGTGACATTCAGAGAAAACTAAATTAAACAGTGGTCAGAGAACTCCACCTCAACAACAGACACTGCTGAAGAGACAGCTTCCTCCTTTAAATAAAACCTATCTATTCTGGACCTACAGTTACCTCTATGATAGGTGAACCCTTCGTGGCCTGGGGTGTGCCGAATGTGGACATCCACCAGGCGAGCCTCACTAGCTATACTATTAAGGGCGACGCTATCATAAGTCAGCTTATCTCTGAAACCTCCTCTATCTCGGTGCCTCGTGACAGCATTGAAGTCCCCTCCAAAGACAACCTGCCGACTTGTAAAAAGGTAGGGCTTGATCCTCATAAAGAGACACTTCCGGTCCCACTTAGATTGGGGACCATAGATGTTAATGAGCCGGAGCTCTTGTCCCTTCATGAAGACATATAAGATCAGGCACCTCCCCATTTCTAACTCAATAACCCGTCGGCATTCCACCGATGTGGTAAAAAGGACCGCCACTCCGCTATACGGCTCGGCCGCAAAAGACCAATAGGAGGGCCCGGGTCTCCACTCCCTCTTAGCTTTAAACACGTCTGCCATATTGGGCAGCCTGGTCTCTTGCAAAAAGAAAATGTCAGCTTCAACCCGGCTGAGAAAATCAAAGGCCGCAAATCTAGCTGTATTTGACTTTATGCTGGCGACATTAATGAATGCCAGCGTCAACGGAGTGGGTACCGCCATCATTGGTGATTGAGTTAGATGGCTTTCTTCTTCCCACTCCCCTTATCCTCTGCCTCAGAGGAAGAATCCTTCCCCCTCTTTAATGACATGGAGGTATCCATATCCACATGTTTTTTCTTTTTATCATCCTCGTCTCTGGACTCTGGGCCAGTCCCTCCCTCCAAGGACCTTACATTCCCAGAAGAAGGAGACTCGGCGCCCCCTGTGAACCCCGCCGAAGCCAGAACCTCACCCTCAGCTTCCTCCTCAGAGGAAGAGATGTTTTCAAGGGCTTGGAACCGGTTAGAAAGACCAACCAGAGCGGAGTCGGTTTTTCTTTCCTTAGGTACCTTGGTCAGAGCGGGAGATGTTTTATATCCCTTCTTTCTCTTCTTTTTGGTGCCGAGCTTACGCTTGTCCTCTAGCCATTGCCTATTATCCTCATCCATACTTTCATAATGGGAGGACTCTGAGGCAGTGGCACTTTCCTCCCTGTGGATCCTCCTGACCTCCTCATCCAAACCATCATACCTCGGGGCCTTAGCTGTAAGACTGGCGTCCAGAACAGGGGCCGGCCCAGTAGCCGGAGGCTCGCCCAGCTCCCTATCCTGTCTGCGCTTGTCTAGACGCCTTAGCTGGGCAGGCGTCTTTTTATTGCTCTTCCTCCTTGGCCCCTCAGCTCCCTCACCCCTGCTAGTCCCTTCCCCAGCAGAATCAGCCTCATGGCTTTCTCCCACCGGGGTCACGACCGCATTAGCGAAGGAGCGAGGACAACGGCTGAATGGGTGACCTAACTCACCACACAGGTGGCACCTAATCTCTACACAAGATGCAGCAAGATGGCCGATATCCCCACACAATGCACATTTCTGCACAGTGCAGTTTGCGCTGAAGTGTGTGGGGTCGCCGCACCTGTGACAGAGCTTCGGTTGCCCCTGGTAGAAGACCAGGATACGATCCCTACCCAGGAAGGCAGATGATGGTATGTGGGCAACAGTACCACCTGAACGCTTAAGTTTTACCATAAACGTCCAGGCCCCTGACCAGATACCAAACTCGTCACGGTTTTTCTTTGGCATTTCTACCACCTCTCCATACCGGCCAAGCCATGTCATGACTCATCACTGCCCCTCCACTGAAGACGGACCACATTCCTACGCACACTACCCTGCCCAGCTGTTGGGAGGGACCACACTGTATCCCCCCTCTTTGCTTTCGGAAGGCCCCGAAGCCATGCCTCTCTAACCAGAAGGATAGATCAACCTCTCCACCCTCTACCATTAGTGGTCTCTCCCCCCTCTTTAGCGGCTCCAGGAGACGCTGTAGCAACATGCCGTCCCCAGAGCCCGGAGACGAGGAGGATGGCCCTATTTCCCCTAGAGGTGACAGCGGCAAAGCTCCTGACAGGTGCTGCCACCACCGGGGGAGCAACCGGACCAGTGACCACATCCACACCAACAGCATCACCATTTCCCACCTCCATAACCCCCTCACCCTCTACCAAACCAACAAGCACACTAAACAAAGAGTTTTCCTCATCCATACCCACCCCCACATTCTCTCCTTCTGGACCAGTAACAACAGGGGGTGACATTTTGACCTCCGCATCATCAGGCACAAGGGGTTGAGTCTCACCCACAGAACTGGAGGCGACCTCACCCCTGGTCTTACGTGTGCCCTCCGCATCATCAGTTGATATTTTCCGCTGCTTTACTGTTGATACCAGGCGCCGCTGATCTTTCACTGCTGTTGGGCGCCACTGATCCTTTATATCAGCATCTTGTTGACCAGCGGCGCCAACACAGAACAGGACTTTGGTGGGAGGACCGGAACTCCCAGCCCCAGCAACCCCCTCACACTGCCACCGCTTCTCAACTAAGTGATGACCGGCAACAGCATTCAGGGGCACCGAGGCTACCGGAGCTGACCCTGACAACGGGCCGCTCCCCCCTCCCACTGAGGAGCGCACCACAGTATCGTGGCCTGACTGTTCGCCCGCCGCCGGGCCGCCCTCACTGTCCAGCCTCTCAGCTGATGCACCTGCTGCTACGTCCCCGCTACTACAAGCAGAGACGGAGCTCTGTGCCTCATTGCGTTGCTTTGTAATCTCCCCACGCCTTTTGTCATGTCGGACGCTGTTCAGACCAGGTCGTTCGACAGACAGCGGTAATTTCGCTTTTGACCACTATGCGCTCATTGGCGTCGGCTAGATTATATCTAGCTGGTCCAAGGTTAAATTACCTGGTGCTCGGATTGGAAGCTGGGCCATGCCCACTGCCTTTAAATAGTTCTCCTGAACATTGGGCGTCGCCGATTATAGCTTCTGTCTTGTGCATGTTATCTCGGTCTGGAGTGGTGAGCTAGTAGTTGGAGTATCGTTGCTGGTGGTGTATTTCCCTTTGTCTTATTTGCTCCTTCCTATATTTGTATTTGTTTTGCCCTTTGCATTTATAGTGTATTCCTGAGTGACTGCGGCGTGGTGCTTATTTTTCCGTTATCCTTGTCTGTGCTAACTGTGGGTATTGGAGTGTGGACTCTTCACTGGGTGGTGGGTTGTGGTTTCAGCCTAGGGTTGAAACAGGAGATAGGGCGAGGGTGGAGGCCCAGACATGCACACCATCAGTGTAAACTCTGGGAGAGGGTCAGTCAGGGTTTCCCTAGTCTGAGGGAAATCGTAGGGGCCCGGGTTATTAGCTCTTTCCTGCCTAGGTCTCCCGTGACACCTTTGCAGCGGATCCACAGCAGAAGCCGGGCTGGGCAACAGGGCTTATACAGCGAGCTGACCCTGCAGTCGACTCAGGGGGTACAGGGAGGGGGGCATATACATAGCTTACCGCTTCCTGCAGCTTTGGCTTGGTTGTTTTCTTTGCCTTTTTCTTCTGGCCCCCATGTGCCTCCTCTGGTAAATCATCACCAAGATGGAAGTTCTGAAGACACACTGGGGACTCCAGGAGCTTGATCTCTGCCATTAGCGCCCCTCCCTGGCCGATGTCACTGTCCTCCCCAGAGCCAGCAGAACTGCGACGAGACGTCATTATCGCCTGTCCAGCAGGGACCTCGCTGCACGTGGCCTGTGAGTGACTAAGCAGGCTGCCAGGTGGGGCTTTCTGCTGGTCATCATCCTCCTCATCATCATCCACCTGGCTCTCAGGCTGCAGCCCCATCTGCCTTTGCTCTCTGTTATCAGCCATTTCTCTGAATCGATCTTCATTAATAAGCTTTTCCTTAAACGGTCCACTTTTTTCTCTGATGAAAGCTTTTCTGACTTCAAGCTCATTGATGTCAACTTTCAGTCTCCTTACCACCGCCTGGAGCTGATACTTCCTCGGTTTGGAGGAACCTGCAGCTTTGTTGCTTGTGCAGCGCAGATCCTCCCGGAGCCTCCTCAGTGTCTTACTCGCCTCTTGATGCTCACGGAGGTGGCTCATGACCCAGGAGGCATAGGTGGACACAGACTCCCGGGGTCTCTGCAGCACCCAACCCTCCTCAGTGAGGTCAGCCTCACCTCCGTGAGCACTCAGCTTTCCTCTGGAAGGACCGCCATCTTGCACACTAGCAGGCTTCTCCTCCATGGAAGCCTTGCGGCTTCTCTGGGTCTCTGCAGACCTGGGGGGAGTAGGATCCACATTGGGGGGAGTAGGAGCCACATTGCTGTGACTCCTGGTGGAGCGTCTCACCCCTGAATCCTCTGATGTGCAGGCTGGTTGCTGGTTCCTTCTGCCCCCCGCCAGCCTGGTCCGGGAAGCAGAAGCCTGGGACATGGCTCCCTCATTCATCCCAGGAAACCCATTCCCTCCCTGGGTAAGAGAGAGAGCTGGTCCCCGGGTGGAAAGGTGGTGGTTCCCAGGAGCTCAGGAGCACACAGCAGGTTCAGCAGCGACCGCACCCACCATTAGCACAATGAGCAGCAGCTGTGCAGAGCTGCACCCACTATCCTGCTGGAGCAGTCACTGTGCACATACATTACATTACTGATCCTGAGTTACATCCTGTATTATACTTCAGAGCTGCACTCACTATTCTGCTGGTGCAGTCACTGTACATACATTACATGACTGATCCTGAGTTACATCCTGTATTATACCCCAGAGCTGCACTCACTATTCTGCTGGTGCAGTCACTGTGTACATACATTACTGATCCTGAGTTACAGCCTGTATTATACCCCAGAGATGCACTCACTATTCTGCTGGTGCAGTCACTGTGTACATACATTACATTACTGATCCTGAGTTACATCCTGTATTATACCCCAGAGCTGCACTCACTATTCTGCTGGTGCAGTCACTGTGTACATACATTATATTACTGATCCTGAGTTACATCCTGTATAATACTCCAGAGCTGCACTCGCTATTCTGCTGGTGCAGTCACTGTGTACATACATTACATTACCGATCCTGAGTTACATCCTGTATTTGTAAAGATTATAAGGGATAACTCAGGAGACTCTTTGCATGGAACAAGACAACTACAGGACACAGTTTTATAAGTGGTAAAGTCTATATTATCACACGGTGATTCAAACAGGTGCAGAGAGAAACTCAAGTCCACAACACGGTGTAAATATTAAACGCAGCTTAACAGTCTATAGGAAACTTCAGAGGAAAATGCAATCACGCAGAAAGTCTATGAAGCACAGTTATTCTTGAGGATACTTGACACGAATAAGTCCTTGGTAGTCCAAACACAGATAGATATGCTTATAAGGCAGTTCAAATAATATCTTAGCACAACCAGGGAGGCCTGGGTAAAAGTCTCAGGTTTAAGTACAGCAGCAACAGCTTACATGTCCAGCAAATGCAGATGGAAACAAACACAAGCAGCCAGATGGAGGATTACTGGAAACCGATGTATGCAGCAGGAACTCAGAGCTGAGTAGCAGGATCTCCACACAGGTTCACAGGAGCAGGTGCAGGTGCAAAGCCAGGGAGTCGTCAGGAGCTGGATGCAAGGCAGAATACTCTAGCACAGACTAAAGGCTGGGGTGGAGTTATACAGCAGGAAGACAGTGCACATGAGACCAAGGACGCCATCTTGGAAAAGGGCAGTAATGCACAAAAGGTAATCAAAATGTTCAGAGTCCTGACAGTGTTATACTCCAGAGCTGCACTCACTATTCTGCTGGTGCAGTCACTGTGTACATACATTACATTACTGATCCTGAGTTACCTCCTGCATTATACTCCAGAGCTGCACTCACTATTCTGCTGGTGCAGTCACTGTGTACATACTTTATATTACTGATCCTGAGTTACCTCCTGTATTATGCTCCAGAGTTGCACTCACTATTCTGCTGGTGCAGTCACTGTTTTCATATTTCAGGGTTGGGGTCATCTAACAGACGAGACTAAATGAATGAATGAGAATGTGAAGATTTGGGGGTGTAGTCGACGTTATGAGGGGTGCGATACATGGAGGTCATGGGCTTCAGAGCGAGGAGATATCCACTCACTGATCGGATCAAACCCATCACAACTAAATCTGTTTTCTCAGCTGAGGAAATAATTTGGTCATTAGCCAACCGCGGAGCAGACGAGTTCTTGGCCGATCCATGTAATGGAAAGAACGACTTCATGGAAGGAGAGCTCGTGCCCGCCAGGCTGTGGGAGCGCAGCTGCAGTTCCTGGAGGAGCAGAACGTGGTGCCAACGCGAAGAATCTGAGAGAAATTTGACCATTTTCGTGTACAATTGAAGTGTGTAACATGTCGGGGCCCAGAGAGGCCGGCACCTTCTCAGAACAGATGTGAAAAGCCTGACACACTGACACGCTTCTGCTGAGCAACCATGGGCAGGTTAACTCTCTCAGCATTAACCCTGTCCCTTCCTGCAGAGTTCTGTTAGGGTATGTGCACACGTTCAGGATTTCTTGCAGAAATTTCCTGAAGAAAACCGGAAATATTCTGCAAGAAATCCGCATTTTTTTTTTTGCGTGTTTTTTCCGTTTTTTTCGCGTTTTTTTAGCATTCTGCAAGCGTAATTAGCTTGCAGAATGCTAAAGTTTTCCAAGCGATCTGTAGCATCGCTTGGAAAACTGACTGACAGGTTGGTCACACTTGTCAAACATAGCGTTTGACAAGTGTGACCAACTTTTTACTATAGATGCAGCTTATGCAGCATCTATAGTAAAAGATAGAATGTTTAAAAATAATAAAAAAATGCTTATACTCACCCAGACATCTCCTCACCGGCGTCCGGCTCCTCTTCCTATAGCTGGTCTGTGCGCACAGGACCTAGCGTGACGTCACGGTCACGTGAGCGGTCACATGACCGCTCACGACCAATCACAGGACAGTGACGTCATCGGCAGGTCTTTCGCCGCACACCAGCTACAGGAACCGAACGGCAGCGTGCAGTGGAGGCGGGAAGACTGCGCGGGACATCGAGGGTGAGTATAGGACTATTTTTTATTTTAATTCTGATTTTTTGACCACTTATATGGTGCCCAGTGCGTGGAGGAGAGTCTCCTCTCCTCCACCCTGGGTACCAACCGCACATAATCTGCTTACTTCCCGCATCGTGTGCACAGCCCCGTGCGGGAAGTAAGCAGATCAATGGACCCCTAGGTGTGCGGAATCCCCTGCAATTCCGCATTTTAATGAACATGTTGCTTTTTTTTCCGCGATGCGATTTTTTTGCGGAAAAAAAGGCTACATTTGCACAAAAAATGCGGAATACACTTAAAATAATAGGAGGCATATGTAAGCGTTTTTTTCGCGTTTTTATCACGTTTTTATAGCGAAAAAACGCGAAAAAAACGCTAAAAATCCTGAACGTGTGCACATGGCCTTACTGTTTCATATAGATCACAATTCTGCACTAATAATCTCCTTACATAGAGCTGATAGTAGAAGGTGTTCACTTTCTCCAGAGCTGCACTCGCCATTCTGCAAGCTTCAGAACTGAAAGCATTCTTGCTTGTTAGTAGTCTGCACAGAGATTGCACTGGGTGCAGCCACTTATCGGGGTAGAAACAGGAGTAGTCGTCATTGGGTAGTAGTAGTGGCTGACTAATGAGCACCTCTAGACAGTGATGGAAGCAGTATCCAGCCACATAATGTACTGCGGCCCCATCCCCCTGCATTGCAGTTTTATCATTTCTTGCACCTATCATTTGTAAACCACAAGAATTGTTAGCTTCTTCACAAAAAATGTAAAGTGGTGTACTTTAGAGATGTGACTTAACAGTGAGTGCAATTTCAAAGTTAGATGCAGAATTATTTTTTTGCGGACCATTTGCACGATACACGATGAAAAAAAAAAAATTGAGATCACACATGCGAGAAATACGTCAGAGTCTCGCATGTTAATACCCGGCATTGCTGCCGTCTCTCTGGAGCGGAGCGTGCGGCTCCATGTACTGCTATGCGGCCGCACTCTCCGCTCCTGAGTGACAGCGGCAATGCCGGGTATTACCATGCGAGACTCGGACCTATTTCTCGCATGTGTGATCCTGGCCTTATATTTTTAACTATAATCGGGGCAGTCTGGTTTCAATTAAGGTGTCCAGCATTTGGGAAATACCCTAATGGAAACTTAACAGACCCCCATTATAGATGAAGGATGCGTCTGATGGTTTTTGCATCAGTCATGCAACAAATACAGCTTGCACAAAACAGATGCTGGTTCTGGTGACATTCATGTAGTGGTGGTTTTTCCGGTGCTGTATTCATGTAGTGATGATGATTATGGTGATGAATATATCACCAGAATCATCATCACTACATGAATACGAAGCCAAAATCATCATCAGTACATAATTAAAGCACCAGAGCCATCAATAGTACATGAATCATTAATATGGCACTAGAAACCTCATCAGGGAGATTCACCGCAGTTCAAATTCACCACAGTGAAAGCGGACAGGTGAGGGATATTCTGTTTTTTTACTTTTGGTTTATTACAGGAGACAAGGGCTTCGGGGGAATAGGTGTTAGGTGAGTATAACTGTTTGTTATTTTTAAACAAAAATGCAAAAAAGTGTTTTGTTTTATTTCTAATAAAGGACTTTATTCTGGCTGTGTCTTTATTTACCATATATCTATAGGATTAGTAATGGATAGGTATCTGATAGACACTTCTCCATTAGTAATCTGTGGGCTTGAGGTCACCTGACAATACAAAGGTGACATCAACCCCACAAATATGAACCCCACTGGCCACCGCTACAGGGCAAGTGGAAAGAGTCGGGCAAAGCACCAGATCTAATAGATGTACTTTTTCTGGGCTGCTGTGGACTGCTATTTTTAGGCTGGCGGAGGCAATATATATGGCCCCTTACCAGCCTGATAATTGCAGCCCGCAGCTGTCTGCTTTAGCAAAGCTGGTTGTCAAAAATAAGGGGGCATCCCACGCCGTATTTTTTCCATTTTTTTTTTTATTATTTACTTAAATAATAATAATAATAAAAAAAAAAAACAGTATGGCAACCACTCCATTCTTGATAACCAGCCTTGCTAACACTAACAGCTGTGTTGCAACCCCAGCTGTCAGTTTTGCCTGGCTGGTTATGAAAAATACAAGAGAACCCAAGCCAGCTTTTTCTTTTAATTATTTATTTAGAGCGCAGGCGCCGGCTGATGAATACTTTTATCAGCGGCAATAGACTATGGCTGATAGGAGCAGTAGTCCCATCAGCCAACACCAGTGATAGGAGGTAAACTTTATACCTCCGATCACAGCTGCTGGCTCACACCATCATTTGACAGCATGGGAACCGCGGCTTTCTGACTGGTGGTAATGATTTTACCGCTGATCAGAAGCAGTGTTTGCTGCACTGTCGTGCACGTGACAAACACATGGTGTTCAGGGGGCCGAACCTGAACAGTAACACGGACTTCCTGGTGAAGTTCTGTGCCCTTACCCGAACAGTAGGTGTTCGGTACGGACACTGAACTTTACTTTTCTGGTTTGCCCATCTCTACTCGTGCCCAGAATGAGACTCAGCTTCCTATGGGTCGGTTACTTCCTCTCCCTGCACCATCAGCAACCTGGCAGCACATCACGATTGATTTCATTACCGATCTTCCCGTATCAGCCGGATGTACAGTCATCTGGGTAGTTGTGGATTGCTTCTCTAAGATGGAACATTTTACTCCGCTGTCCACTCTCCTGTCTGCTCCTGTGCTTGCCGAGAAGTTAATCCAACATATTTTTTCACCTCATGGGTTACCCTCTTCATATAGTTTCTGATCTAGGGGTCCAGTTTACATCTCGCTTCTGTAGGGCTACCTGCAAACGACTAACTGTTACCTCACATTTGTCTTCAGCCTACCGTCCACAATCCAATGGCCAGGTAGAGGAGTCAATCAGATTCTGAACAACTTCCTGCGGCACTTCGTCAGTGTTCATCGCAGTGATTGGGTCGAACTATTGCCTTGGGACGAATTCTCATAACTACCATGTGAATGAATCCTCAACTAATTCTCCGTTTTATGTTGTGTATGGTCAACACCCCAATATTCAGTTCCCTGTGTCTACTACCACCGACATTTATCCTGCTGAAACTCTAGTCAGAGGCTTCTCTAAAATCTGGGAGGTCACCAAGACCATATTAATGAAATCTTATTCCTGCCTCTGTTCCGTCCTCGAGAGGTTTGGTTTTTTTCATAGTATGTCCGTCTCCTCAGTTCACAGCACAGTGGTTCCACCACTTCTGTTGCAAAGTACTCTTGGTTCTGGTCATGTATTGATGGTTTTTCTGATTATGTATTTATTATTTACTGATGAGGTTTCTGGCGCCAGATGTACTATTGATGGTTCTGGTACTCTAATTATGTTCTTATGAGTATTTTGGCTTCATATTCATGAACTGATGATGGTTCTGTTGAAGAATATATCACCAGAACTATCAATATTACATGACTACAGCACTAGAACAACCATCAGTACATGAACATGTCACCAAAACTGGAATACATCACCAGAACCACCATCAGTTTTGTGCAAGCTGTATTTGTCGCATGACGGATGCAAAAACCATCAGACGTTTCCCTTTATTTATAATGAAGTCAATTTATTTTCAATTAGGATATTTGTGAAATGCTGGATACCCAAATTGAAACCAAACTGCCCCAATTATAGTTATGCTTTATTAGTTTCCATAACTATCCTTGGGTTCTACATTTAAAATATAAGGCATCAGGGATGAATTTTGCGATTTTTCCCTGGTATTGTGTAAATGGTCCACAAAAAAATTGATTGATTCTGTGTGTAACTTTAAAATTGCTCCCTGTTAAGTCACATCCCTGAAGTACATCACTTATTTTTACATTTTTTTGTGAGAAAAGTAAAAATTCTAGCGGAAGTGGTCAGAGTTTGTTTGCGTTCGGGGTCGTGTTACCTTAGTCTCTGAGCCATTCCTTTGCTTAGGGCCGAGGGGGCGCCTTTGGCTTCATATGCCTAGGGCATCAAAATACTTTGCCCCGGTCAGAGGTCACCGATCTGTGAACTGCATTTAAAAATTGCAGAATGATTTCAGAAAAATGGATATTCCCCATCTACAGCACATAACCCCAAAACACAGTCAGTATTGGAGGCTCTTGATCTAATGCTCCTCAGACCGAAATGCACTAAATCCAGGCACGAATCACTGCATGGGCTCCGGAATAATTATTGCTATAATTTATTCGCTGTATGGTGAAGACCTACTGCGTGTTTGTATTTATGCATAATGCACTTTTTGAGCGGTCTGTAGAATACATATACGATTTTATTACTTGCCTGTGGGTACCGTGTTGTCACTTTTGCGGTGAATTCATTGTCATCTCCTGTCATCCTTAAAAATATGTTTCATATAATGCGTTTTTATCTGCGTTTGAATAAAGTACATATTTAGGGTAAGTTCACACAGGACTTTTTTGCTGCGTATTTTTATGCTAATTTTCAGCTGCCTTAGGTGCGTTTTTGGTGCATTTTTTGTTGCGTATTTGGTCGTTTTTTTGTGCGTATTTTTCGTGCATTTTTTTTTCTCTTTGTCCATGCTAATGTCCTTGGATTTTCAGCAGCAAAAACGCAGCAAATAATGGTACCTGCGTTTTTGCTGCGTTTTTTTTCCAACACCCATTCAAGTCAATCGGTGAAAAAACGCAGCAAAAACGCTGAAAGAAGTGACATGCTCTATGTAAAAAAAAACGCAGCAAAGCACAAAATACTGATCAAACAAAAAATCAATGTTGGTGCATGAGATTTCTGAAATCTCACAGGCTTTGCTGGTACTGTAAAAAGCAGCTGAAAATTAGCAGAAAAAAAGCAGCAAAAATACGCAGCAAAAAAGTCCTGTGTGAACCTACCCTTATTATTATTATTTATTTATATAGCACCATTGATTCCATGGTGCTGTACATGAGAAGGGGTTACATCAAAATACAAATATCACTTACAGTAAACAAAACTAACAATTACAGACTGATACAGAGGGAAGAGGACCCTGCCCTTGCGGGCTTACATTCTACGGGATTATGGGGAAGGAGACAGTAGGTCGAGGGTTGCAGGAGCTCCGATGGTTTTGAGGTGGCCGTGTGGTCTTATTTGGTTCTTGTAGTGCTATTCTCTTCTAGGATTTTATTATTATCCTTATGGCTTATGACAAGTCCCTGACCCGCCCCCTATTTTACATACTGAATATAATATGGTTTTCGGAAAAAAAAAAAAAAAATCACATTCATCAGGCAGGTGAAAAACATTTGGTGCAAAAAGAAACCAAAAATCTGGCAAAGACCCCGAACTGAGGAGCAGCGGGAATACTACATTAGACAAAAAAGGGACAGCATTTGTCACCACTCTTCCCTGACATGTGCAGCCTTTGGTAAGAAGAGTGGCAGCTCCGCGATGGTGGGTGGTGGGCACGGTCAGGGCAGCACGGTCAGGGCATTACTACTCTTCTGAGCTCTGTTGCTGCCAATTTAACTTTTTTTTAAAATAAAATGGAAAAAAAATGAAGATCAACTTCTAATAATACGTCTTCTATGTTCTGTAGTGAATAGAATATGGCGATACGGGATTTCCAGACCATCGTATTCTTGTTTTCTGAACATTTTACACAGCGGGAACACTTTTTGGGAACAGGGATGTATGCATAATTTCTGGGAGCAGGGATGATGAGAGACATAGACCTATGATGACACGCAATACATCTTATGGATCTCGGGCCTCAGCAATCTGATACACTGGAGTTTAGTTTTAGAAAATGGAAGGAGCAGCGCCCCTCCTGACCATGGTTGCATCCGGTACTGCAGCTCAGACCTACCACGTCAATGCCCCATGGGTTTTCATTTCTTGTTGCACTTTCAGCCCTATGAGAGGGGAGAGATGGCTGCGCTTCCCAGCACTGCGCTATGGAGTATGGCAGAGCTGCATGATATCTCAACGTTTGTCTGACATCTACATTCTTTATCCAGGACACCATTCTTGCACAAGCCTCTCAGCAGTGGACCACAAGACCTGAAATCAGGCCAAGACCAATGTACAGGGGTAACTAGGCCACGGGTCTATCACAGGGGTCGGAGCGGGCAGCGCGGGTCACAATGACACTGTGTCATCCTGTAAAGCGAGGAGGACACAAAGCGTGAATCCAGGACGCCGAGGATCCCCGCCACTGACACAATTACACCTCTGAGAGGAGAGAACACGTAGAAATGAACCAGAACTCATGAAGTTTGGAATTGGTGAATGACTTAAATCTTGACAAATGAAAAAAACAGAAATAGACGAGAGAGCAATTCTGGACGAAAAACTCAATAAAAACGGCAAGCATCTATCCCGACAGAAAGGCGTAAACTGTTATAGTCTCCAAATGAGAGAAAACCAAAGGCGTCAGAGTGAAGGTAAAACTTTACAGTAGAAGTTGTCAGTTCATGGACTGCGCCACCCTCGCTGTCCTCTGCTTCACACTGTGACCATTATTCCCACCTGGCCAGGAGGTCTGCGGCGTCCACACCGGGGACTCAGATTCTGCTCGTATCCTCCGCCGTGTCCCCATGAGACGCCCGGTCTGCTCCCATCACATGGATGTCTTTGGTCATGAATAAGCACAAGATGTGGACTCGGGACCCCAGGAGCCGTCTTATAATGTGGGATCAGCCAAGTGGCACAGAAGCTCCTGGGGCTGGCCGGGGATCACGACCCCCCACTGGTTATGACCGCCCCGGGGAGCCATGACAGTTGTGGCTGGATGTGTAATGTAACTCCAGTAATAACAGACCAGGCAGATACGCAGGAAAACGACACTCCGCAGATAAACAGCAGCAAATGGACCACGACATGCAGCCAGCGCCATGTGCATCCTATGGGGGCGCTTGCCATTATTTTGGGGGTGAATTAAGTAAATACGAATTATAATACACAGCAGAAATAAAGAGAGTTGTTGTCTCATACCCGCCCGGAAAACCTTATCTGTGCATCACACAGCCACAAGCGAGTGTGAACACACCCAAAAGTCAGAGCACACAGCACCTGCACGAAGACCCTATTACTCCTATGTCGGGTGGGGGCACAAATAGGACATGTTCCTTTCTTACCTTCACAGACAATTATGAACGCCAGTAGTTCCAGAATAGGTATACAAAGACTTACCGCCCTCACGTCTCGTCTGCAGCACTCCTGACTTGGACCCTTCAGCAGAACATTCAGAACTTTCCTCATTCCTTGATCTGATGACTGGACCAGACTGACCTGTGGACAGAAGAGATAGACCAGGGTTCACATACTTTCATGATCAGGACTTTCCTGCATGGTGGCTCATGGCGTTCTGTGGTTTTCCATCAAGTTCTCAGCTTTCCTTCCCCACTCCTATTCATACAGATCCAATATCGGCACCGGCTTCCTTTGTGACTTGGCTATCACTCACCGTCCACCTTAGGAGTCAGGACACCATGACCATTCTCCATCTCACATGCACATCACAGGGCAAGTCCACGCTTTGTGGCAGTAAACTGCTCTACAAGCCACATCTGGATGCACAGCACTCTGCGCAACACAAGCGTAACACTGTAATATGGATCCACAATATGGAGGCTATAACATCAGCACGTCATCAGCATGGCAATTGACTGTACTCTAGGCAGCAGACTGAACTATAAGGGACAGCCACAAATACAGATCACACACAAATGCATGTAACAAACACTCTGCTTAGACTTCATGGATGGAAGTAGAACACGCTAAGCCTGTAGAATATGCACATATTTTATACATTCAGAAGGATCGAGCGAAGCTTGAACAATGGGCAGCGATTAATAGAATGGTATTTAACAGAGAGAAATGAAAGATTCTATATCTGGGCAAGAAAAACGAAAATTACATCTATAGAATGGGAGGAATAGGACTAAGCAACAGCACGTGGGAAAAAGACTTGGGTATACTAAAAGATCACAGACTGCACAAGAGTCAACAGTGTGATACAGCAGCAAAAAAGGCAAACAGTTCTAGGGTGTATTAAGAGAAGCATAGAGTCTAGATCACGTGCAGTAATTATCTCCTCTACTCCTCCTTGGTCAGGACTCATCTGGAATACTGAGTCCAGTTCTGGGCACCACATTCTAAAAAAAGATATTGAAAAACCGGAGCAAGTTCAGAGAAGAGTAACCAGGATGGTGAGCGGACTGCAGAGTATGTTCTACGAGGAACAGTTAAAGGATCTGAGAATGTTTAGCTGCAAAAAAGAAGACTAAGAGGAGACTTAATAGCGGTCTACAAATATCTGAAGGGCTGTCACAGTGTAGTGGGATCATCATTATTATCATTTGCACATGGAAATTCAAGAAGCAATGGAATGCAACTGAAAGGGAGAAGATACAGATTAGATATTAGAAAAAAACCTTTTGACAGTTAGGGTGATCAATGAGTGGAACAGGCGGCCACGAGAAGTGGTGAGTTCCCCTTCAATGGAAGTCTTCACACAGAGGCTGGACAGACATCTGTCTGAGATTGTTTAGTGACTCCTGCATTGATCCGGAGATTGCACACGAGGACCCTCGAGGTCCCTTCCAACACATTCTATGGTTCATGGATCTGAATTGTCCCATATATTAACATTACTGCCACACAGAAAGGAAAAAACCCAATGGAATATTATCTATGATGTGTAGTAGAAGGGATAAGTTGCTGAGCACTGGGGGCCAGACTGTTGAGACCCCAGGGATCCCGATCTGTCCATCCTGAATGGAGTGAAGGTGCACGTGGTGCTCCATTCATTGTCTACAGGACTGCTGGAAATAGCCGAGTGCTGCGCTCAAATGCTCATAGCCAATGAATGGAGCAGAGAAGAGCGTGTGCATGTCCACTACCCTCAGTACAGGGCTCTGCTGAGCTCCATTCTGGGGCTTCCAGAGCCCTGATCTCAGGATCCCCAGTGATCAGTTATTGCAATCACAGTGATAGGAGAAAACTTGATTTTTGGGAATAACTCCTTAATGGTGAAAACAGCAGAAATTATAGTTGGTGCAAAACGTCACAGAAGAGTCTACAGATCGTCGCATTTATCATCCAGCCGTGATATGCGGTGATAAATGTGGTGCATGTCCTGTTTAAAGGGTCGCTCCACTCCTCCTATATTAATGACCTGTCCCATCATTCTGTGTCCGTATATCGTCTGATCACTGCACGATTCTGTCCTGCTGTAGTACACGTGGCGCTCCACATTTTGGGCTATGCCTGAGACCGGAGGCGTCAGGAAAGCTGCTACTTGTTACCATCTTTCAGTTCGCCATTACAAGATATCTGGACTCTCAATTTTGATCATTTTTCCATCTACCGGCGAACATGGTACAAGGATATATTTTACCTGTTGCTATGGAAACAAATGGGAGAAAGAATGTAACAGTCTTTCAATTAACTTTTCTTCAGTGCAAGAATTATGTATCCCGTGTACCGAACATGGCCGCCGCGTCTTCTGCAATCATTAAGTAGCAATTCTGTTCACTAAGGACTCCTCCATTGTGTAGCTCCAACTAGATGTGGCAGTTGTAGTATTGGCCATGGAGCAGCCCATCGACACTGCGGTCCCGGCCCAGCGCGATGACACTGCGGCACAGCCCGACCACACGGCGGCCCCGGCACAGCCCGACCACACGGCGGCCCCGGCACAGCCCGACCACACCACAGCCTCGGCACAGCCCGACCACATGGCAGCACTGTGGTATCAGTTTTAGGCATAGCCCAATAACACTGTGATACTGGCCCCGGAGCAGCCCGACCACACCGCGGCCCCGGCACAGCCCGACCACACCGCGGCCCCGGCACAGCCCGACCACACCGCGGCCCCGGCACAGCCCGACCACACCGCGGCCCCGGCACAGCCCGACCACACTGCAGCACTTGTATCAGTTTTGGCGTAACCCAATGACACTGTGATACTGGCCCTAGTGTAGTCTGACGTCACCGTGGTACCGGTCTGTAGCCCGATAACACTACCATTAACTCAGCTTTTTTGCGGTCAGTCAAGCACTAGGAGGCAGTGGGGAATAGAGTCAGTGACAGAGTTGGGAAGAGCTTCCAAGATTTGAAAGCACTTCAGCCTCATTTGCATATCGATTCACAAGCTGATTTCTCAGTAACGGAGGACGGGATCGGCCATGTAATGGTATTGCTGGACTCGTCTTTGAAAGAGCTCATATAAATAGTTTAGGGAACAAAATCCTGGTGACAAATTCCCTTTATACTGCCCCCATGATATTTTAGGGTTTGTAGCAGCAGATTTCCCCTGTAATATTTGGTAACTTGCAGCAGATACTCCCCCACGGTCTCCTCGGCCCCCCGCACTTCACTATGTTCTTTTTCTGCTGCAGTTGCTGGGGAGGAGACCGCAGACTTGTACTTTCTGCATTCACGCCCTCGATGCTGAGCGCCGGGCGGAGAGGCAGGCACCGGCTTTCATGTGGCTTCTTAACTGATGTCAGGCTAGAACCTGAGCCGAGCACCTGAGAGAAGCCACTTCCTGCAGATCCGGCGCGCTCATCACTGCCGAAAACATGTCCGCTACAAGAAACAGAGAGCATAATGTAAAAGTGAGGCCCTGCAGCAACAGAAAGCAAACTGTGACGGTCTGACTACCAGTGCCCCAGCGCCGGGCGCCCTCAGCTCGATGCGCCATTACAGCTCACATTACTCGGCCTTGTGGTGATGAGCGAGCGGGTCGGATAAGGTGCTATCAGAGTGCGTTGGGGCTAACCGAGTGTCTTCTGCGTGCTCGAAAAATATGTGCGAGTCCCCGTGGCTGCAGGTCTCGCAGCGGTTTGTTAGGTAATCCCTGCAGGTCTCGCAGCGGTTTGTTAGGTAATCCCTGCAGGTCTCGCAGCGGTTTGTTAGGTAATCCCTGCAGGTCTCGCAGCGGTTTGTTAGGTAATCCCTGCAGGTCTCGCAGCTGTTTGTTAGGTAATCCCTGCAGGTCTCGCAGCGGTTTGTTACGTAATCCCTGCAGGTCTCGCAGCGGTTTGTTAGGTAATCCCTGCAGGTCTCGCAGCGGTTTGTTAGGTAATCCCTGCAGGTCTCGCAGCTGTTTGTTAGGTAATCCCTGCAGGTCTCGCAGCGGTTTGTTACGTAATCCCTGCAGGTCTCGCAGCGGTTTGTTAGGTAATCCCTGCAGGTCTCGCAGCGGTTTGTTAGGTAATCCCTGCAGGTGTTGCGGCTGTTTGTTAGGTAATCCCTGTATGTGTTGCGGCTGTTTGTTAGGTAATCCCTGCAGGTGTTGCGGCTGTTTGTTAGGTAATCCCTGCAGGTGTTGCGGCTGTTGAACAGCGGTGAGACATGAGGCAGCGGGGACTCGCACACATTTTTCGAGCACGCAGAGGACACTCGGATAGCCCCCGAGCACGCTCCAATAACGCCTCATCAGCGCCCGCTCGCTCATCACGACTTCTTATGCAGTATTTTTTGTGACTCATTAACCGAATTCACCTTTATTTTCCTCCAGGTGAATGGATTTATGCAAAACCCATGTGGATGAATAGGACAATGGCCATATGCGTTTGTGAAGCCTCCCTCCGTCCTCTTATTAACGATGATGAGCACTGCTAATTTCTGATTCTTTACTGCTACGATTCCACTGGTAGCTGCCAGTTCTGAGCTGATGGCACTGCTGGACATCTTCAGAGTTTTCAGGGAAGTAACAGGATGTGTCTCAGCTGTTGCACTAAGGCCAAACGCTGTGTCTACGGCCCTCAATGCTGAGAAATCAATGCAGATACTTCCCAATTATTCTGCTGCCGGACAACAACCCCCAGCATCCAACCAATATCATTTACAACCAGGAGTTCTAGGGGTGATGATCCAGCCCCACAGAGTCCTGATCTCACATCGACAGGCGGTCACCTGATACTGATGATGGAGGCGACGGGCGGTCACCAGATACTGATGATGGAGGGGATGGGCAGTCACCAGATACTGATGATTGAGGTGACGGGCGGTCACAGATACTGATGATGGAGGGGATGGTCGGTCACCAGATACTGACGATGGAGGAGACGGGCGGTCATCAGATACTGATGACTGTGGCGACGGGCGGTCACCAGATACTGATGACGGTGGCGACGGGCGGTCACCAGATACTGACGATGGAGATGACAGGCGGTCACCAGATAGTGATGACGGAGGTGACGGGTAGTCACCAGATACTGACGATGGAGATGACAGGCGATCACCAGATAGTGATGACGGAGGTGACGGGTAGTCACCAGATACTGATGATGGAGGGGATGGGCGGTCAACAGATACTGATGATGGAAGCGTCGGGTAGTCACCAGATACTGATGATGGAGGAGACGGGAGGTCACCAGATACTGATGATGGAGGGGATGGGCGGTCACCAGATACTGATGATGGAGGCGACAGGGGGTCACCAGATACTAATGATGGAGGTGACGGGCGGTCACCAGATACTGATGATGGAGGGGATGGGTGGTCACCATATACTGATGATGGAGGGGATGGGCGGTCACCATATACTGATGATGGAGGGGATGGGTGGTCACCAGATACTGATGATTGAGGTGACGGGCGGTCACCAGATACTGATGATGGAAGAGACGGGCGGTCACCAGATACTGATGATGAAGGAGACGGGTGGTCACCAGATACTGATGATGGAGGGGATGGTCGGTCACCATATACTGATGATGGAGGTGACGGGCGGTCAACAGATATTGATGGGATTTACATTTACCTTCAGTAACTTTGCATTTTGTTAATTAATAATAGTCTATTAACTCTTATTGGAGAAGCTTCTTACTCTGCAGCATTTTTTTTTTCACACCCGCCTGATACTTTTGCACACATAATACTGTGATATATTGGGAATATGCTACTTGGTGCTGACGCTGCACAGGCTCGGTGGCCCGGATCATGGATGAGGGGAGCAGGCGGCGAGGCCTTCATGTAGTCACCATTGTTTCCTTTGCTGTAGTCCAGCCCTGGTTACAAGGTTTAGGTCCTGGGAACTTTCCCATCCTCTTCTTGGCACCTGGGATCTGTTTTCGCTTTCTGATACGTACAATGAGAGCAGCTGCTGCACAACTACAACTCCCAGCATGTCCAGACAGCTTGTGGTTCCATTACTAGTTGTGCACTAACCGGAGAACCATCGGTTGGAAACGAGTCGATAGATCACAGTTCACACGTGGACTAATTTGTAATTATCTGGGAGGAATCTCCTGAACTCGGTGTAGCCCAGACACACACATAGCACGGCACCGTCAGCGGGATCTGCCTGGTGTTCGCCTGTAACCTGCAGTCATCGGCTTCTTTCATCTCTTAATGAGTTTCACTGTCCCTTTAAGAGGCTCCATGATGGTATGAAACCCCCTGGAGCCCTGTGATAAAATTATGAATGTCTCCCCTCCCCCCATGGGTTAGGAGCAGCTGCTTCCCATTATACTGTGGGGCTGAGGTTGAGCAGAGCGGGCACAGGTCCCTGGCAGGTAAGGATGAGAAGAGATGGAGCGGGCGAGCCGGAGAGGGCGAGCCGGGGGCCTGGAAAGACTCCCTGAGGTTATTATCACCCCCTCGGATTCTGTCCTTTCCCTCCTTCCAACATCAAACCAGATCCGGCTCAAAAAAGATCATTAAGACAGTTACCAAAATGAGCACCATGTGCTGCGCACCTTTTACATGACCTTGGAATACCGGTCGGGGCCACCACCATTATAACCAGAGAATCCAGAGGGTAATTGCCATAAAATGTTGTTAATGAGCATTTCCTCCAAATAAAAAACTAAAAAAAAAAACAAAACACAACCTTCCTTGAGATGTCATCTTCTGACAAGAAAACGTTTCTTTTTTCCCCAGGAAAACCCGGGTGACAGCCAAGGAGACAACCATTGTGCCTGTAACGGAGGAGCCTCTGCCACCACGAAATGTCAGGATGGACACTCACCCACCCCAGAAATACCTGATGGGTGACCCGATGACTAGCCGATTGTAGGAGTCCCAACTGAGAGCCTACCGAAATCAGAGGACGATCTGTGTAACTCGCCCACTGTACTCCAACAATGAGGACACCTGGATGAGACACTTATCAATAAGACTTTTACCCAAAATAGGCCTGTATGTTACCGAACCACCAGTAAGAAAGTCAATAGGCAGACATTTTTGTGTTGCCAAATCGGTGGTTACTTATGAAATAACTTTTCTAAAGGCCACGCGTACGCCGACAGTCTGGGCTGGCTGTCCCACGCGTACGCCGACAGTCTGGGCCGGCTGTCCCACGCGTACGCCGACAGTCTGGGCCGGCTGTCCCACGCCTACGCCGACAGTCTGGGACGGCTGTCCCACGCGTACGCCGACAGTCTGGGACGGCTGTCCCACGCGTACGCCGACAGTCTGGGACGGCTGTCCCACGCGTATGCCGACAGTCTGGGACGGCTGTCCCACGCGTACGCCGACAGTCTGGGACGGCTGTCCCACGCGTACGCCGACAGTCTGGGACGGCTGTCCCACGTGTACGCCGACAGTCTGGGACGGCTGTCCCACGCGTACGCCGACAGTCTGGATTCGTTCTAGCAAGCACTCGTGTTCTCTAGGAACGAGCCGCTCCCAGACATCTCTGACGGCGGCATTTTACCTGAAAGAGAGGAACAGCAGCCGTTTGTCCAGGGCCCCATACAGAGATTGTCAGCAGAACATATCAATATCGGCGGGTTCGGGCGGCATTAGTCTAATGTGTACGGGCGCATAAGACTGATGACCATCTGACATCTCGGTCTCTACTGAAAGATCAAGCAAACGAAAGCGTCAGGCACAGAATGAATTTCTGAATTACTGATATATGAGCAATTGTAAGACAGCGGCGCTCTTTATGAACAGGACAGACGATGCCTTCTGGAGCTACATTTACAGGGAATTGATATTTCGGGGTGAGAGGCTCTGACGACAGAGTATCATGGATATAAGTGCAGCTTCCTCTGACTTCTCTGGAGGGTGAGAAGATGTTCCGTGCGCCGCAGTCTCGGAGGATGTGGATTACTAGAGGATCACACACAGGTCACTGGGATAAACAGTTTGCTCCTAGTCTCACACAATGTTTATCCTGGAATTACCCCCCAGCATTGCCAGAACGGCTGCCCGGCCTGGGCCACTGGATGACGAACAATGTCTGGTCCCTGGACAAGGAGCAAGTCATGAACAACCAGCTGCATTCATCCATCCTCCATAATGAGAAATTGGACTAAAAATAAGAGGCAGAAGATCCAAAGAATATACGTGCCCATCATACAGCCGGCACCAGGCATCACACCCTACGTTATATACATGTCTGTCATACAGTCGGCACCAGGCGTCACACCCTACACTATACAATGCCCATCATAAAGCCGACACCAGGCATCACACCCTACACTATATACAATGTGTCCGTCATACAGCCGACACCAGGCGTCACACCCTACACTGTATACAATGTGTCCGTCATACAGCCAGCACCAGGCGTCACACCCAATTTTGTATACAATGTGTCCGTCATACAGCCGGCACCAGGCGTCACACCCTACACTGTATACAATGTGTCCGTCATACAGCCAGCACCAGGCGTCACACCCAATTTTGTATACAATGTGTCCGTCATACAGCCGGCACCAGGCGTCGCACCCTATACTGTATACAATGTGTCCGTCATACAGCTGGCACCAGGCGTCACATCCTACACTGTATATGCAGCGCCCCAGAGTCCTGGTCGTTGCAGTACTGTGGCTCCGCCGCTAAGGGGGGCTATGGTACGTCTGATGGCACTGAAGGAGTTCATCTGACCAGGTATCACATACACCAATACATTTCACTGTCTGGCCTCCAGGGGGAGCTAAGGGTACTATTCATTAGGCCACTCCTCACATACTGGTAAAACTGGGGGTCAGGCAGGAAGTTAGAGAGAACGCTGACTGGGTTGGAACCAGGCAACACCTTGTGGCAGAGGGTGTTGCAGGGGAAGATTCGGTAGGGTCCCTGTCAGGGGTGGGATCCTGACAGAGGCCTGGCAAACAGAGAGAAAGCTACGGGACCGCGCCTGCACTTCATAGCGGCGGTGCCCTAAGAAAGGACAAGAAGCGAGATTTATTGTGCTGAGTGAGAAACGAGATCAAAGCAAGAAGGAGAATACCAGTAGGAGTCGTGCTGTAAGATCGAGGCAACATCCTACTGAGGCGTAAACAACCGGCGGCCGGAACGCCGAGGAGGTACAGAGCTCTAAGCCATACTTCAAACCAACGGCCGGACAGTCAGTCACAGGCGGGCTGTCTCACCTAAATCACCTACGCAGACATAGGGGGCAACCTTTGGAGAGGGGCGACTCTAGGGTCCCGGAAGAGCTCCGAGCCTACCCGTCATACGGGTGCGTCCCAACCATAACACCTGGGAGGGACGGAAGATTAGCAGAAGATCATCTAATCGAGTTGTGAGGGAACACGAGAAACAGACACAACAGTTGTGGGGACTATCCCGTAAGCACAGCAGGGGAGGACCACAACACATAGCGCTAGCAGGAAGGCACAGATTTCCACCTGCAAGGAGAACTCTGGAGGTGCCATCGGACCGGCCGGACTTGCGCAGCCCGGCTAACCGTATTCCGGACTGAGGACCCAGAAGCCTTCAGTAAAGAGGTAAAGAGACTGCAACCTGGTGTCCTCGTTATTTACTGCACCGCACTACCACCACTATCCACATCTATCACTGTACGCCCCTCAGCAGGGTCACGGACCGGGTCTAGCCACCGTGACAACCCCAGAGCAGAGACTCAGAGGCCCGGTACCGGGTACCCCTCAGCCCTGCGGCAGTGGGGGCGCTACATATACAATGTGCCCATCATACAGCCGACACCAGGTGTCACACCCTACACTATATACAATGTGTCCGTCATACAGCCGGCACCAGGCGTCACACCCTACAATGTGCCCATCATACAGTTGGCACCAGGCGTCACACCCTACACTATATACAATGTGTCCGTCATACAGTTGGCACCAGGCGTCACACCCTACACTATATACAATGTGTCCGTCATACAGCCGGCACCAGGCGTCACACCCTACACTGTATACAATGTGTCCGTCATACAACCAGCACCAGGCGTCACACCCTACGCTATATACGTGTCTGTCATACAGCCGGCACCAGGCATCACACCCTATACTGTATACAATGTGCCCATCATACAGCCGGCATCAGGCGTCACACCTTAAACTATATACAATGTGTCCGTCATACAGTCGGCACCAGGCGTCACACCCTACACTGTATACAATGTGTCCGTGATACAGCCGGCACTAACACTACACTATATACAAGGTGTCTGTCATACGGTTGGCACCAGGCGTCACACCCTACGCTATATACAATGTCTCCATCATACAGCAGACACCAGACGTCACACCCTACGCTATATATAATGTGTCCATCATACAGCTGCCACTAGGTGTCACACCCTACGCTATATACCTGTCCGTCATACAGCTGGCACCAGGTATCACACCCTACGTTATATACTGTCAGTCATACAGCTGGCACCAGGCGTCACACCCTATACTGTATACAATGTGTCCGTTATACAGCCGGCACCAGGTGTCACACCCTATGCTATATACGTGTCCGTCATACAGCTGGCTCCAGGTATCACACCCTACGTTATAAACATGTCCGTCATACAGCTGGCACCAGGTATCACACCCTACGTTATATACGTGTCAGTCATACAGCTGGCACCAGGCGTCACAACCTACACTATATACGTGTCCTTCATACAGCCGGCACCAGGCATCACACCCTATACTGTATACAATGTGTCCGTCATACAGCCGGCACCAGGCGTCACAACCTACACTATATACACAATGTGTCCGTCATACAGCCGGTACCAGGTGTCACACCCTACACACAATGTGTCCATCATACAGCTGGCACCAGGTGTCACACCCTACGCTACATACGTGTCCTTCATACAGCCAGCACCAGGCGTCACACCCTCACTATTTACGTGTCTTTCACACAGCCGGCATTAACACTACACTATATACAAGGTGTCTGTCATACAGCCGGCACCAGGCGTCACACCCTACGCCATATACAAGGTGCACTAACCCTACGCCATATACAAGGTGCACTAACCCTACGTCATATACAAGGTGCACTAACCCTACGCCATATACGACGTGCACTAACCCTACGCCATATACGACGTGCACTAACCCTACGCCATATACGACGTGCACTAACCCTACGCCATATACGACGTGCACTAACCCTACGCCATATACGACGTGCACTAACCCTACGCCATATACGACGTGCACTAACCCTACGCCATATACGACGTGCACTAACCCTACGCCATATACGACGTGCACTAACCCTACGCCATATACGACGTGCACTAACCCTACGCCATATACGACGTGCACTAACCCTACGCCATATACGACGTGCACTAACCCTACGCCATATACGACGTGCACTAACCCTACGCCATATACGACGTGCACTAACCCTACGCCATATACAAGGTGCACTAACCCTACGCCATATACGACGTGCACTAACCCTACGCCCGTATACAAGGTGCACTAACCCTACGCCATATATGACGTGCACTAACCCTACGCCATATATGACGTGCACTAACCCTACGCCATATATACGACATGCACTAACCCTATGCCATATACGACGTGCCCTTTCTACAGCGACTCCTGTATCAGACTCCTTGCACACCCGGCATCTCCAGCTCTACCTGAACCCTGTAGACGTGATGATTTCAGCATGGTCGCTGTGGTTTTACATGAATACATACTTTCAACCTTTCTAAGCTCTAAATTTAGAAGGTTTAATACAAAAATAACAGAATCCATGTGAACGGGCGCTGAGTGCAGCTGGACACCTCTGCCGCTGCTCCCAGCTGTGGGTGGTCAGTGACTTACAAACAGCATGTAACAGGGCCATGTAACCCCAAACTGCGCTGCTACAGCCAACGGAGCCAAGAACAACAGGGCACAGAAGGGCGGTCAGCCCTCAGAACAGGCCGAGTGTGGGAAAAGAGGCGGCCGAGCTGTGAGGGGTCAGTCCACCTCCAGCCATGCTCCAGAAAGTTAGGGTCCCCGCATATTAGACCAACATTGGCAGAGCCCGCTGATACCCACAGTTCCCCCAACATTACAATGGGTATTGTGACAACTCCCATCATCATCGGCTGAGCTCATTCCCACGTATCAGAGTCGTCAGATCAGGACAATCACAGGGGCCGGGGTACGGTCTCTGCTCACGAGAAACTCTGCCATACTCTACCAGAGGAACGGATGGAAGAAGAGCAGCCGGTATCTGATGCTCTCCAGGTTCTGCTGGGAGCTGAGGGTTTATTACTGCCCTGTCTATTCTGACAGCTCACCCTGCTATAGGGGCAGCAGAGGTGGCCGTCACACCCCAGCACTGGTGTCGGAGGGGCCCAAACACCCCTCTACCCAATAAGACAGGCGCAGGACATGAGGAGCAGAGACAAGTTCCAGATATTTTCTACACTGTATCGGTGCAGGTAATGGTCACTAGATGTGCGGAGCGGACAGCATTGTGCTGGTGCCATTATACAGGAACAGGGGGTCCGTGGCCCCACATGGCGGAGACCAGGGACTTGGACTTCATCCATGTAATCTGCTATTGAGATTCTCCATATATGTCAGGAGCAAACTCTGACACGAGACAGACGCCGAGTCCTAGGGTCTCTGATAAACAGCAGTCAGACCCCTGAGAACAGCGGAGACTTACGTCCTGCGAGCTGCGCCATTATCCAGGGACCCAAGCATCCACAGTCCACACCCCTGGGTGCCACGGCTCTGCCACCACTTCAGATGTGCAACCTGCACCCATATCACGGACCCAACCCCGACCCTGGTGGTTCTCAGGTCAATGTAGCCCCCATGCCCCTAATCTTAGCAATAATCCCTCCAGCTGTCACCTCACGTCAGCAGTGCCATGGTTATTATTTGAACCCGCTGGGTTGGGCAGACTGTGCGCCTAACGACTGGCACCCACCAAGTCCTGCTGGATGAAGAGCTCCGAGCAGCCCTGCGAGACAGAATATGTCATATCTCACCCCAGATGCCATGCCGCCATCTAGTGCACACAAGTCCTACAGGAGGCACAACCAGTGGCTGCGTTATTAGGAGTCACAGTGCAACATCATGCGTTATAGGCTCTACTCCATCGCTGCTTGTTCAGGGTCTGCATGGTGAGAAGACCTGGCGGCATGTAGAGAGGTGGTCTACAAGTCTCCGGGACCCTCCTGAGCGGTGCAACTTATCGTGGGGGGGGCGGCTTTTATCACAATAATGTCACCCAAGTCTCCTGTGTTCTTACTCTTTACTGCAGGAGATTTGCTGATTTTTGCTTTTCTCCTTGGTTCTGGAGCGCCGCGTCCTACAGTTCCAGCTACGGGAACCATACACATCACCTGCACATCAAACTGAGCCGCAATGCGGGATTCAGACCCACAACATGTCAATTTCTCTTCCAAGTGCGCTGAGTTTTCTGCAGATTTTTCCTCATAAACTTGCATTAGATGCAGAAAATCTGCAGGTAAAAAACCCACCGTAATCTGCACATGATGATCAGTAAAGATTTATCTAAGACAAATTCAGGAAATATAAAACAATAATGAGAAAAAAAGCGACAAAATCTGCAGCGTCAAACACGCAATAAAAACGAGTGTAAAAAAAACAAAAACCACCAAGTAATATAATGAATGCAGAAAATGAAAAGTCTTCATCATGGGACTACGAGGATTTAGAGATAGATTCTGCTCCTAAAGCCACATGTGACGCTCGGGGGATAAACCCCACGCTGCCCGCGGACGATCGGGTCACATTATTGGGCACATTTCCCAGTAAGGGTATGTGTCCACTTTCAGGATGGCCGGCGGTTTGGACCCGCTCCGCCCTAAGCCCCGCCCCCTTCTGTGACGCGATGATGCCAGATGTGTTCATTGCACACATCCGGCATCATCGCACCCAACACATAGGGCCCTGTGATTTACCTTGTGGCGGCGCAAGGTATACGGACATGCTGCGATCTAAAAAGACGCGCAGCATGTCCAATTCGCTGGGCCGTCGGGTGCGTGTTTCCACGCATAGTGGACACGGGATTTCATAAAATCCCCTCCACTATGCTGGAACATCTGGACGCTGCGTGTTTGACGCTGCAGCTCTGCGCAGCGTTTCCTGCACGTGTAAACATTCCCTTAGGGTCTGTGCACACCTTAAGGCTTTGTGCCCACATTGCGGATTTGCCACTGGAATATTCTGTGCGGATTCTGCATCTCTTGGCAGAAAATGCAGGTCAAAATATGCACTTTTTTATGTGGATTTTGTGCGTTTTTGTTGCGGATTTTGTGTGGATTTCATGCATTTTTACCCCTGCAGATTTCTATTATGGAATGGGTGCAGAAACTCTGCAGATCCGCACAAAGAATTGACATGGTCCTTCTTTTAATCTGCAGCGTTTTCTGTGCGGAATTTTCCGCACCATTAGCACAGCATTTTTTTTTTTGCCATTGATTTACATTGTACTGTAAGTCACTTGCGGATCTGCAGCGTTTCTGAGTGGAAAAAAAAGCTGCGGATCCACATGGAAATCTGCTACGTGTGCACATAGCCTAAGTATTGGGTGCAGAAATTTGTGCATCTCTTGGCAGGAAAAAACACAGGGTATAAGAATAAGGATGCAATTTTGATGCTTGTTTGGTGCAGTTTGTTCCTCGCTCATTAGTAGAAGTGAAATCTACAGAAAAATGCTGAATCAACAAATACTCAGGTGTGCAGGAGACTTCAGGATTCTGACGCACTCTCGTGGCATCAGGAAACCCTCCAAGTTTTGTAATAAATCAAAGCAGAAAAAAAGTGACAAATCTGGAATGTGTGAACTGGCCCAGAAACTAACAGGCATTCATAAGGGTGGGGACGCACAGAACAGCATCGCAGGCCGCCATTGTGCCCCCCTGCATTATGCCATCATCTGAAGCAGGAAAAAAAATCTTCTCTCCCACCGCAACATTGTTCTAGCTCAGTGAAGCTGTTTGAATGCACCGGTCTACAAGCCTGCTGACTGTTTCCAAAAACCTCAACAGAATAGTGATTTCAGCTCTGGAGTATCAAGTATATTTAAAGGGAGCAACTATGACACCAAAAATGCTGCAAATGAAAAAGGCATCTGATAGGGGATGAGAGTTTTCCAGACTTGTATTAGATTTCCATACCTTTTCCCCAGGGAGCATGGCCTGCACTATAAGACTCCGTCCACCAGCCACAGTCTCCACCGGATAGTCAGTATTTATGACACCATCGATTATATCTGACATATTCATTTCTATAAAGTGGCGACCAGAGGAGGACAGACCCTGATTATAGACCCTGATTATTGACCCTGAGCTCAGCCATACTGATCCCATCATTGCAGCCTCCTCTCTCTGCAGCTGTGCATCCCTCCAGGTGTCTCAGCCTCTCTGTGGAGCTATGGGGACATCTTGTGGCTCTCATTGGGTACTACATATTGCTTCCTCACTCATTTATTTCTAGGTAATATTATCTGTATCGGACAAGAAAGTTATTAGTTAGAAGCTAAATTCTACCACTCAATACAAGTCTGCTGCATCAAAGACCAACAAGACTGACTTCTATAAAATGATTTTTTAACCCTCTTACTTGACCACAGTCGAAAACCACCCCCAACATATCAAAGAGTTGGAGAAAATAAAGCAAATCAGCAGGAATAACTCTAAGAGCTATGAGGATACATGTCACAACTACATTCATGTACCCAAGAGGCAGGTGGTGGCCATGGTTGTCCAGGCTGGACACAAAAGTCTGCAGTCCCTCTGTGACAGTGAGCAGTGCCTATACTGTTAGGATTGCCCCATATTGCTGCGGACGTGGCCTCGTGCCGACAAGACATCTGATACTAAGACCACGGGTATACATACAAGCTGCTAGGTGACCGCTTGCACCGACAATAACGGGTAATCCTGGCAGAGTGCACGCAGCGCGCTGTCACCGTGCAGAAGACTGCAGACACATAGAGCAGCTGCAGACTCCAAGGGGATGAGTATCTTCATGGTAACACAATATCGGTAACACTACCGGGATCCTGGTAGTAAGGTGGAATGTGGATCCAGTGATCTGTCCAGGGCAGGAGGGAATAACTGCTGGGGGTTGTCAGTGTGGCAGACACTATGATTGCACTGTCTTATCCACGCTTTAATATAGGATTTTATAGTTGCACATGTATGAATATTTAGATACATAGAAAAGCTGAAGAAAAATCCAGAGAGGACGACTCCAGCGATGTCAGAGCATGCTCCACAATTCCAAGTATCGGATCAGGATAAAGAAGAATCTGGACTATTCTTAACGTTCTTCCCTGACGAGGTCGGTGAGTTTCCAGTACATAAGAACAAGCTTTATGACTAAGTGTTAGTGCTGCGCTCCCTCACTCACATGTAAGTGCATTTGTTCTGTCACTTAGAGAAGACACGCTCAGTCACCTCCAACCAATGAGCCGAGTACTGGAGGACACACACGCTCAGTCACCTCCACCCAATGAGCTGAGTGCTGGAGGACACACATGCTCAGTCACCTCCACCCAATGAGCTGAGTGCTGGAGGACACACACGCTCAGTCACCTCCACCCAATGAGCTGAGAGCTGGAGGACACACACGCTCAGTCACCTCCACCCAATGAGCTGAGTGCTGGAGGACACACACACTCAGTCCCCTCCACCTAATGAGCCGAGTACTGCAGGACACACACGCTCAGTCACCTCCAACCAATGAGCCGAGTACTGGAGGACACACACGCTCAGTCACCTCCACCCAATGAGCTGAGTGCTGGAGGACACACATGCTCAGTCACCTACACCCAATGAGCTGGGTGCTGGAGGACACACACGCTCAGTCACCTCCAACCAATGAGCCGAGTACTGGAGGACACACACGCTCAGTCACCTCCATCCAATGAGCCAAGTACTGGAGAACACACACATTCAGTCCCCTCCACCTAATGAGCCGAGTACTGGAGGACAAACACGCTCAGTCCCCTCCACCTAATAAGCCGAGTACTGGATGACACGCAAGCTCAGTCTCCTCCACCTAATGAGCAGAGTCTGAACTGAGTTTACACTGGCTGAGCTTTGCATAGGATCAGTAAATCTGCCCAGTGTTAATCCGTGCACACTGGATGTGTGTCACGATAATGTGAATATGCCATGGTTGAGTATCTACCTAAAAGTTCCACAGCTTTTCAGACACACGCTGTGGGCCTTTCCAACCCCCCTTCTTCTCCCTCTACCTGTGTGTGTAATCCTAAACCCCTCATTTTCCCCCCTCCCTCAAAAATTTATATGGCTCTATGCTGCGACAGACAAGTCTCTCTACCCTACTCATTCCCCCCCTCCCACCTGGTACTGGTTAAAACTGGTATAGAAAGCCTGAGATTCTATTGTTCTTTGAAGGTTATATATTGGCCCCGATCAGGGCTAGAGATATAAGGATTTTATATTCCGGATGTCCATCGAGAGATCTATAAATCCCTGAAATCACTAGAAGCTAAACCCAACGAGTGCAGGGAGTGGGTTTCTCCATAAGCGGTCGTGTAACTACACCGTGTTTACACTTAGAAGAATCGCGCCCGACGTGGTGCACCTCCTGAACATTGTGTCTTTCATATATGAGCTTCGTACAGCGAGCTAGGCATAAAAATGGGTGCCATAACTATAAGAAAAGGGGAGGATTCAGCCTCTAAGTGAGGTCACCACAGGGGGAGTGCCTTGGTTTTAGGCTAGGAAATAAGTGAGTGAAGCAGCAGTCTTCACGTGTCTTTGTCTGGGGTCTAGCTCATATACAGGGGTGTGATGCATCTGGATATATGCTCCCTCATCCTCCACAGCATACAGTCAGCCATGAAATGATAATTATTGTTCCTGCCTGAGTGAGAGTAGTTATATCGCCCTTGCTGCAGTGTGCCCATTAGCCAGTACAAGGTAAGGCAGCCTTTCTGGCGACCAATTATCCTAGGTGCAGTACCGTATCTGACCTGAGGGTAAGGGGGGGGGAGCGCCAGAGAGAAACAAGTTCCAAACCGGAACTGGGAAGTGGGATATAGATAAATCCCCTTCAGAAAGAACCAGGGGCAACCAAACAACCCCGGTTCATGACAAATTGGTCTGAGTAGTGGGGGTGATAAAGGTATCCTCCCCGTGAACCGTGACAATGTGCAGCTGCACTAGGATTCATGGGCTCCTGCGCACTTTTATCATTTACCATGTGAGTTTTGCAATCTGCCAGAGTCATCCATTACCTGAAGTGACCCGTCCTCAGTGGAGGCAGGAGCAGAGTGTCACAGAGGACACAAGGCAGCTCATAAACCTTTATGTGGCAGCGTAATTCCCCCGCCAGCCGCACAGGCTTCTCCATTTGCTAATCTGCTCAGAGCGAAGATCAATATTTGCTATGCGCCTTGTATATATACGGTTTCCCTTCAAGCCTTGGAGACTCCAGGGACCAATCACAGCTGAAACCACATAATGGAGTATGAACGGTGCTGGCGGAGGACACTGGATATATGCCGCCAAGGACCGAACAAAGTGCTGTCACTGTGACATCAACACACTGATAAGCGGCTCCGAGCTTAGAGACTCGGGATGGAAAATCACCTCTACCATAACCGACTCTGCTACATAAACACGGAGTACCCCCGACCCCAGGACACTATGGTCCCTCACAGGTTACCCGCCCTAAAAAGATGGGACCTCTATTCTTAGCTGGGTGACCCCATCAGTTCCGGATTATTCCTCCATTAGTAAGACGTCTGCGGAGCGACTGCATTTCTCAGGGTCGCAGAAGACGTCAAGGAGTTTATAACATGACAAATGAGATCTTACTGAGATGAGAAAACCTGAGCAGACAAATGACCTTCACACCGAAACTGACTGGCGACACTACAACCTGAGAGCCAGGAGGCACTACAAGCCTGGAAACAAGAAGTCAGGGCATTATAAGATAGGAAGCCGGGGTCAGAAAAGCACAAAGTCACTGACAGCAAGGGGAGACATGATACAGAGAGAGGAAATGCTCATAGATACATATATACTCACATGCATATATACACACACACAGATATATATATATATATATATATATATATATATATACTGTATATACACACTGCTCAAAAAATGAAAGGGAACACATAAACAACAGAATATAACTCAAATCAAACGGTCCCCTTAGGAAGCAACACTGATTGACAATCAATTTCACATGCTGTTGTGCAAATGGAATAGACAACAGGTGGAAATTATTGGCAATTATCAAGTACCCCCCAATAAAGGAGCGGTTCTGCAGGTGGGGACCACAGATCACATCTCAGTACCAATGCTTTCTGGCTGATGTTTTGGTCACTTTTTAATGTTGGTTGTGCTTTCACACTCGTGGTAGCATGAGACGGACTCTACAACCCACACAAGTGGCTCAGGTAGTGCAGCTCATCCAGGATGGCACATCAATGCGAGCTGTGTCTGTCAGCGTAGTGTCCAGAGGCTGGAGGCGCTACCAGGAGACAGGCCAGTACACCAGGAGACATGGAGGGGGCCGTAGGAGGGCAACAATCCAGCAGCAGGACCGCTACCTTAGCCTTTGTCCAAGAAGGAACAGGAGGAGCACTGCCAGAGCCCTGCAAAATGACCTCCAGAAGGCCACAAATGTGCATGTGTCTGCACAAATGGTTAGAAACCGACTCCATGAGGATGGTCTGAGTGCCCGACGTCCACAGATGGGGGTTGTGCTCACAGCCCAACACCGTGCAAGATGCTTGGCATTTGCCACAGAACACCAGAATTGGCAAATTCACCACTGCGCCCTGTGCTCTTCACAGATGAAAGCAGGTTCACACTGAGCACATGTGACAGAGGTGACAGAGTCTGGAGACGCCGTGGAGAGCAATCTGCTGCCTGCAACATCCTTCAGCATGACCGGTTTGGCAATGGGTCAGTAATGGTGTGGGGTGGCATATCTTTGGAGGGCCGCACAGCCCTACATGTGTGCGCCAGAGGTAGTCTGACTGCCATTAGGTACCGAGATCCTCAGACCCCTTGTGAGACCATATGCTGGTGCGGTTGGCCCTGGGTTCCTCCTAACACAGGACAATGCCAGACCTCATGTGGCTGGAGTGTGTCAGTAGTTCCTGCAAGATGAAGGCATTGAAGCTATGGACTGGCCCGCCCGTTCCCCAGTCCTGAATCCCATTGAGCACATCTGGGACATCATGTCTCGCACCATCCACCAACGTCACGTTGCACCACAGACTGTCCAGGGGTTGCCGGATGGTTTAATGTAAGTCTGGGAGGATAAATTGGGACGACTTGGCTTCTACAGCTGGGGAAGATGGCGCTAGACAGATGCTTTCAGTGATACCGTTTTTTTCCCATATAAGACTTTTTAATCAATTTTCCCCATTGTAGAAGCCAAGTTGTCCCAATGTTCCAGGAACCCAAAACCCTTCTTTCTACACCAATTCCTGAGCCACTCATTCACCCACTGCCATCATCTGTTTGTTTTTTTTTAACTTTAAAACTTTTATTACATTTTCAAAACACAAATACAAGTGTCATCACCATCACAATTTCAGTTGTGTCAAGAGTGTAGAGATTAAACATATCACAATGCATATAGCATTAAACAGTAGGCATAACCAAAATTCAGACTTACAGCTACATTAAAAATAACATTGAAGTGTGAAGAAGAAATCAGATTATAAGAGAGAAAAAGAGAGAGAGTAGAGAAAAGAAAGGAAGAAACAAGAGAGACGAGGGGAAGTACCGACAAAGGGGATAATGACCTGCAGTATGTCCGGAGGCACTGGAACAGCCAATGACGTCCCGATATTCATCGGAAGATTTAAATTCCATCTATTGATACCATGATTTGTACAATTACCCATATGAGTTGCTTATTGTTAATTCCTCCAACAGCGTCATCTCATTCATTTTAGCAAACCATAGGGAAATTGTTGGGATGGTGTCTTTCTCCACAGCAAAGGAATGCACGCACTAGCAGAAGCAATTAAGTGTCTCAATATAGAATTTTTGTAGGTTTTAAAAGGGATGTTGCTGTGATGGAGAAGGACGGGAGCCAGATTTAGGTCTGTGACACGATTTGTGATTTTACCTATCACTAGTCCAACTTTTTCCCAGAAAGGGGAAAGAAGCTTACAAAACCAGAAAGTATGCATTAGGCTGCCCTCTCCCTCCCCACACTTCCAGGACATAGCACTGTCTGGCATCATGAAATGTTTCATGCAGACCGGTTGGGACTCTATACCATCTGCAGTTGCAGCAGGCTGCCAGCAGGGGAAACTGACATTAACCCCCCTGGTCCTGAAAGGAAAAAAGCTACATATGCCACGAATCCCAAAATGGATCGGCATAACGCGGTGTAACGCAGTCCGTTAACGCCGCCATTAAGTCCTATGGTGGACGCATCGCTAGCGCACGACCACAATGGGCGTGCGCTAGCGAAGTGCCGTCATTGAGTGACGGACCCTGAGACGCGGGCTGCAGCTTTTCCGGGTCCGTTACTGCTAGCGCAGATAGAGCTAGCAGATGCTCTATCTGCGCTAGCGCGCTGACATATCGGCACTTGCGTTAACAGCAGCCCGTTACCGTATGTGTTTAACGGGCTGCTGTTAACGCAATGTGAACCCGGCCTAAGAATGAAGATCAGAGCAGAACATCCCTGACGTGTACCATTGAGTATAACAAACTCCTTGGAGAGTACCCCGTTCACTTTTACATTGGCAATTGTCATTGCCAACAAAGGATATTGGATTGTAAGGCTGTGTGCACACGTTCTGGATTATTTGCGGATTTTTCTTTGCACGTTTTTTCGCAACCAAAACGCTTAAAAAACGCATACATATGCATCCCACCATTTACCGCAATTTTTGTGCACATGTTGTGTATTTTTCCGTGAAAAAAAAGCATGCGGAAAGATATGCAGCATGTTCATTAATTTTGCAGATTTTAAGCGGATTTCCCACTATGTTATTGCATTGGGAACCTCCAGGAAAAAACGTTAAAAATCCGCTCAAAATACGCAATAAAAACGCATGCAGAATTCCTGCAGAAAACCTCATGATTTTCCTAGGAAATTTCTGCGTACTTTCCGGACGTGTGCACATACCCTTAGAGACCTTTGATCAGACAAATAAAAATTGATGTCCCATTCAGGGACTAAGTACACATATTTGGTATCACCACGTCCGGAACGAGCCAACCTATAAAATGGTCACACTTGTTCACCCCGTCAGTGCACACCGTAAAAGAAAAAAAAAAAAGCAGCAAAAAAACTTTGCTTTTTCATCATGCCTCCAAACAAAAAGTAGAATAAAACGAGATTAAAAAATCATATGAAAATAAAAATGGTAGCCATGAAAACGTCATCTTGTCCCGCAAAAAAAAAAGCTGCCATACAGCTCCAACAGCGGAAAAATAAAAAGGTTATAGCTTTCAGAATAAAGCAACGCAAAAACAATTATTTTTTCCATAAAATAGTTTTTATTGTGAAAAAGCTGCAAAACGTAAAAAAAAATATATAAATGTGGTATCGCTGTAATCGTACTGACCCGAAGATTAAAACTGCCTTAGGCTGGTTTCACATTTGCATTTTTTGCCGCTGCGTTTTAGCGCAAAAAAACGCATGCGTTTTTTCCCCTATATTTAACATTAAAAACGCATGCGTTTTTTTGTATGCGTTTTGCCGCATTTGACGACGCATGTGTCATTTCTATGCTTGCGTTTTGTTGCAGAAATGCAGCATGTAGTAATTTCTAGAGGCGTTTTTTTGCCGCAAAAAAACGTATTGCTGTCTATGTAAACGTATGCGTTTTTAAGCACATGCGTTTGGTTGCGTTTTAAACGCATGCGTTTCAATAGAAAAAAACAAGAATACACACTGATAAGCCACCCCCCACCATCAAGGTGATAAAGGGATCCAAACCCTAACCCTACCCCTAACCCTAACCCTAGTGATCCTAACCCTAACCCTAGGGATCCTATCCCTAACCCTAACCCTACCCCTAACCCTAACACTAGGGATCCTAACCCTAACCCCAACCCTAGCTATTTCTATTTATAGTGGGTTTTCTAGATGATTTTGATGATTGGCAGCTGTCACACACTTCTCAGCATGCGTTTCAAAAACGCAAACGCATTAAAAAACGCATGTAAACGCGTCAAAACGCCGTGTTTTTTTTTACCGCATGAGAAAACGCATGCGTCTAAAAAACGCAGCGTTTGCACGCGTTTACATGCGTTTTTTTCACCACCTGCATTTGCGTTTTAAAAGCTGCGTTTTTAAATGCAAATGTGAAACTAGCCTTATTAATTTTACTACACACAACACGTCATTTAAAAAAATTAAAAAAATTCCTAAATTCCTGGTGTTTGATCATTCTGTCTTCCAAAAATCAGAATAGAATGCGATCCAAAAGTGTCATGTGCCCGAAAATGGTACCAGTAAAAACATCAGCTCGTCTCGCAAAAAAGAAGCCATAATATGACTCTGTCGGACGAAATATGAAATAATTATAGCTCTCAAAATACGGTGATGCAAAAACTAGTTTTGCAATAAAAAGCGTCTTTTAAAGTATGACAGCAGCCAAACATAAAAACCCGATATACATCTGGTATCGCTGTAATTGCACCGACCCGAACAATAAAATCGGCTGATCACTTATACCACATGAGGAACGGCGTAAAAAATAAATAAAACCAATTCTTCACCGTGGGCGCCATATGACTTGTGATCCGGCGGTGTCCGTCTTTTTAGTCATACATAAAAGCGCAGTCAGCCAGTTTTGTGCACCTATGAAAAGAAGGACACCGCTGAACAGAGGCCAGACAGAGTCCAGTGTAACTCTGCTGCCTCATTATAGTGAATGGATCCCTCTGGGGGTTTCATCTGTCACGTCACTCTGAGATTTAGATGGAACCCCCAAAGTAAGTGCTCAGCGTAGAGTGCAGGATAACTGTGATCCCAAATGTTATGTAAAATGTTCCCAATAAAAGCTTAAACCCAATCCACAAAAAAAGCAAGTCCTCACTCAGGTCCGTCATCTGTTAACGGAAATATAGGGGGCTTCCACATTACTGCTAGTACAAAGGCTCTGGAAAAGCGTTATGGCTACTCACCCCCATAAAATAAATTCTGCGCTCCCAAATTAAAATGCACCCCTCCCTTCTGAGCCCCACAGTGGACCTAAACCACATATATCATCCACATGTTTGGCATTTCAGTAGTGAAGAGAGCCAGCCTAATTTATGGGCATGTGTATTGTATCCAGAAGCACGGGCTGGGCATAACGTACTGGTCTCTACAGCGTACTGGTCACTACAACGGCAGTTTGCATTTTTCACTTAGCAACATCCACTGCTGCCGGTTTCTGGAAAACACTTATGGAGTCAAAATCATCACTACACTTGTAGATAAATTCCTAAAGGGGTATAAGTTCCAAACTGGGGTCACTTGAGTGGGGATTCTGCTTTTCTGGCATTTAGGGCCTCTTTATGTAGAGTCTGGAAACTATTCTATAATAATTTGTTCTCCAAGAGTCAAATAGCGCTCCTTCCCTCCAGAGTCTTGCTGTGTGGCTAAGCAGTACCGAACGGCCACATATGGGGTATTGCCAAGTTCAGAAGAAATTGTTTAACACATTTTGTCACCATTTTTACCCATTTTCCAGTGTGAAAATGTAAAATCTTGGGCTAAAACAATTTTTTTGCACTAAAAATGTAATTATTTTTTCTTCACTGCCCAATGGTATCAAATTCTGTGACACACTTTTGGTGACAATATGATCACTGCACCCCTAGATGAACTCATTGAGAGGTGTAGTTTGTGAAATGGGGTTACTTACGGGGGTTTCTGCCGTTCTGCCACCTCAGGGGCTCTGCCAATGTAACATGGCACTCTCAAACCAATGCAGCAAAACCTGCACTGTAATATGGCGCTCCTTCCCTTTCATGCCCTGCGGTGCACCCAGAAAGTAGTTTTCCACCACATACTGGGTATTGGCATACTCAGGAGAAATTGCACAACAAACTTTGGGGTCCATTTTTTCTTGCTACCCTTGTGAAAATAAAAAGTGGGGGCTAAAATAGCATTTTTGTGGTAAAAATGTTTTTTTTTTTTTTTTTCAATTTGATGGCTCAATATTACACAATTCTGTGAAGCCCCTGGAGGTTCAAGGTCCTCACCAGCCATCTAGATAAATTCCTTGAGGGGTCTACTTTCCAAAATGGTGTCACTTGTTGGGGGTTTCCACTGTTTAGGTACATCAGGAGCTCTGCAAATGCAACATGGCATCCGCTATTGATTCCAGCCAATTTTGCATTCCAGAAGTCAAATGATGCTCCTTCCCAAGCCCTGCCGTGCGCCCAAACAGTAGTATTCCCCCCACATAAAGGGGTATCGGCGTGATCAGGAGAAATTGCACAACAAACTGTATGGTGCAATTTCTCCTGTCACCTTTATGAAAATGCAAAATATGGAGCTAAAAAGATTTATTTTGGAAAAATTTTATTTTTTTTATTTCCACGGCTCTACGTTATAAACTTCTGTGAAGCACCTGTGGGTTCAAGGTGCTCGATAAACATCTAGGTAAGTTCCCTAGAGGATCTACTTTCCACAATGGTGTCACTTGTTTGGGATTTCCACTGTTTAGGCACATCAGGGGCTCCCCAAACGCAGCATGGCAACCGCAAATTATTTAAGCATATTTTACATTCAAAAAGTCAAATGGCGCTCCTTCCCTTCCGAGCCCTGCCATGCGCCCAAACAGTAGATTTCTCCCACATATGGGGAATCGGCATGCTCAGGAGTAATTGCAAAACAAAATGTATGGTCCATTTTCTCGTGTTACCCTTGAAAAAGTAAAAGAAAAATAGGTCTAAAGGAAATTTTTTGTGAAAGAAAAGTAAATGTTTCTTTTTTTCTTTCAACATTCCATTCATTCCTGTGAAGCACCTGAAGGGTTAATAAACTTCTTGAATGTGGTTTTGAGCACCATGAGAGGTGCAGTTTTAGAATGGTGTCACTTTTGGGGTATTTTCTTTCATATACACCCCTCCAAGTGACTTCAAATGTGAGGTGGTCCCTAAAAAAATGGTTTTGTAAAATTTATTAACTAGTAACCCTTATAACGTCGTAACAAAAACAAATTGGTTCCAAAATTGTGCTGATGTAAAGTAGACATATGGGAAATGTCATTTATTAACTATTTTGTGTGATATGACTCTGATTTAAGGGCATAAAAATTTAAAAGTTTGAAAATTGCAAAATTTTCAGGAATTTCACCAATTTTTTTTTTTTCACAAATAAACAAGCAAATAAATTTTACCTCTAACATGAAGTACAATATATCACTAGTATACAATCTCAGAATCACTGGGATCCGTTGAAGCGTTCCAGAGTTATGACGTCATAAAGTGACAGTGGTCAGAATTGCAAAAATTGGCCCAGTCACGAAGGCAAAAACAAGCCCGGGCACGAAAGGGTTAATGACCAAATACTTATTTTCCACCATAATTTGCTAAATATATCTTCCAAATCAGACAAGGTGATTTTCTGGATTTGTTTTCTCATTTTGTCTCTCGTAGTTGTGGTCTACCTATGATGTCAATTATAGGTCTCTCATCTTTGTAAGTGGGAGAACTTGCACAATTGGCGGCTGACTAAATACTTTTTTCCCCACTGTATATTGTGAGTGTACAGATAATACAGTGATCACCAGTGACATTATACACAGGAGCGCTGTATATAGTGTATAGATAATACAGTGTTATATTCTTGTACATAGGGGGCATGATTATAGTAGTTATATTCTTGTACATAGGAGCAGTATTATAGTAGTTATATTCCTGTACATAGGAGCAGTATTATAGTAGTTATATTCTTGTACATAGGAGCAGTATTATAGTAGTTATATTCCTGTACATAGGGGGCAGTATTATAGTAGTTATATTCTTGTACATAGGAGCAGTATTATAGTAGTTATATTCTTGTAAATAGGGGCAGTATTATAGTAGTTATATTCTTGTACATAGGAGCAGTATTATAGTAGTTATATTCTTGTACATAGGAGCAGTATTATAGTAGTTATGTTCTTGTAAATAGGGGCAGTAATATAGTAGTTATATTCTTGTACATAGGGGCAGTATTATAGTAGTTATATTCTTGTACATAGGGGGCATGATTATAGTAGTTATATTCTTGCACATAGGGGCAGTATTATAGTAGTTATATTCTTGTACATAGGAGCACTATTATAGTAGTTATATTCTTGTACATAGGAGCAGTATTATAGTAGTTATGTTCTTGTACATAAGGGCAGTATTATAGTAGTTATATTCTTGTACATAGGAGCAGTATTATAGTAGTTATATTCTTGTACATAGGAGCAGTATTATAGTAGTTATATTCTTATACATAGGAGCAATATTATAGTAGTTATATTCTTGTACATAGAGGCAGTATTATAGTAGTTATATTCTTGTACATAAGGGCAGTATTATAGTAATTATATTCTTGTACATAGGAGCAGTATTCTAGTAGTTATATTCTTGTACATAGGGGCAGTATTATAGTAGTTATATTCTTGTACATAGGAGCAGTATTATAGTAGTTATATTCTTGTACATAGGAGCAGTCTTACAGTAGTTATATTCTTGTATATAGGGTGCAGTATTATAGTAGTTATATTCTTGTACATAGGGGCAGTATTATAGTAGTTATATTCCTGTACATTGGGGCAGTCTTATAGTAGTTATATTCTTGTACATGGGGCATTCTTATAGTTGTTATATTCTTGTACATAGGGGCAGTATTATAATAGTTATATTCTTGTACATAGGGGGCAGTATTATAGTAGTTATATTCTTGTACATAGGGGGCAGTATTATAGTAGTTATATTCTTGTACATAGGGGCAGTATTATAGTAGTTATATTTTTGTACATTGGGGCAGTATTATAGTAGTTATAGACTTGTACATAGGGGCAGTATTATAGTAGTTATATTTTTGTACATTGGGGCAGTATTATAGTAGTTATATTTTTGTACATAGGGGCAGTATTATAGTAGTTATATTCTTGTACATAGGGGCAGTATTATAGTAATTATATTCTTGTACAGTACATAGGGGGCATGATTATAGCAGTTATATTCTTGTACATAGGAGCAGTATTATAGTAGTTATATTCTTGTACATAGGAGCAGTATTATAGTAGTTACATTCTTTTACATAAGGGGCAGTATTATAGTAGTTATATTCTTGTACATAGGGGCAGTATTATAGTAGTTATATTCTTGTACATAGGGGACAGTATTATAGTAGTTATATTCTTGTACATAGGAGCAGTATTATAGTAATTATATTCATGTACATAGGAGCAGTATTCTAGTAGTTATATTCTTGTACATAGGGGCAGTATTATAGTAGTTATATTCTTGTACATAGGAGCAGTATTATAGTAGTTATATTCTTGTACATAGGAGCAGTCTTACAGTAGTTATATTCTTGTATATAGGGTGCAGTATTATAGTAGTTATATTCTTGTACATAGGGGCAGTATTATAGTAGTTATATTCTTGTACATAGGGGCAGTATTATAGTAGTTATATTCTTGTACATAGGGGACAGTATTATAGTAGTTATATTCTTGTACATAGGAGCAGTATTATAGTAATTATATTCTTGTACATAGGATCATTATTATAGTAGTTATATTCTTGTACATAGGAGCAGTATTATATTAGTTATATTCTTGTACATAGGAGCAGTATTATAGTAGTTATATTCCTGTATATAGGAGCAATATTATAGTAGTTATATTCTTGTACATAGGGGGCAGTATTATAGTAGTTATATTCCTGTATATAGGAGCAGTATTATAGTAGTTATATTCTTGTACATAGGAGCAGTATTATAGTAGTTATATTCTTATACATAGGAGCAATATTATAGTAGTTATATTCTTGTACATAGAGGCAGTATTATAGTAGTTATATTCTTGTACATAAGGGCAGTATTATAGTAATTATATTCTTGTACATAGGAGCAGTATTCTAGTAGTTATATTCTTGTACATAGGGGCAGTATTATAGTAGTTATATTCTTGTACATAGGAGCAGTATTATAGTAGTTATATTCTTGTACATAGGAGCAGTCTTACAGTAGTTATATTCTTGTATATAGGGTGCAGTATTATAGTAGTTATATTCTTGTACATAGGGGCAGTATTATAGTAGTTATATTCTTGTACATTGGGGCAGTCTTATAGTAGTTATATTCTTGTACATGGGGCATTCTTATAGTTGTTATATTCTTGTACATAGGGGCAGTATTATAATAGTTATATTCTTGTACATAGGGGGCAGTATTATAGTAGTTATATTCTTGTACATAGGGGGCAGTATTATAGTAGTTATATTCTTGTACATAGGGGCAGTATTATAGTAGTTATATTTTTGTACATTGGGGCAGTATTATAGTAGTTATAGACTTGTACATAGGGGCAGTATTATAGTAGTTATATTTTTGTACATTGGGGCAGTATTATAGTAGTTATATTTTTGTACATAGGGGCAGTATTATAGTAGTTATATTCTTGTACATAGGGGCAGTATTATAGTAATTATATTCTTGTACAGTACATAGGGGGCATGGTTATAGCAGTTATATTCTTGTACATAGGGGCAGTATTATAGTAGTTATATTCTTGTACATAGGAGCAGTATTATAGTAGTTATATTCTTGTACATAGGAGCAGTATTATAGTAGTTACATTCTTGTACATAAGGGGCAGTATTATAGTAGTTATATTCTTGTACATAGGGGCAGTATTATAGTAGTTATATTCTTGTACATAGGGGACAGTATTATAGTAGTTATATTCTTGTACATAGGAGCAGTATTATAGTAATTATATTCTTGTACATAGGATCATTATTATAGTAGTTATATTCTTGTACATAGGAGCAGTATTATATTAGTTATATTCTTGTACATAGGAGCAGTATTATAGTAGTTATATTCCTGTATATAGGAGCAATATTATAGTAGTCATATTCTTGTACATAGGGGGCAGTATTATAGTAGTTATATTCCTGTATATAGGAGCAGTATTATAGTAGTTATATTCTTGTACATAGGGGCAGTATTATAGTAGTTATATTCTTGTACATAGGGGAAGTATTATAGTAGTTATATTCTTGTACATAGAGAGCAGGATTATAGCAGTTATATTCTTGTACATATTGGGCACTATCAGGGCCGGCTCCAGGTTTTTGAGGGCCCCGGGCGAAAGAGTCTCAGTGGGCCCCCCCCCCCCCTTTAACACACACCACGACTCATGATGCCCAGATACAGCAGAGAAATATAGGTATAGTACAATGCCAGATTTCACTTCTTACATGAGTGATAGCTATTGTAAATTCTGCAGTGTATATATACAGGACAGGAGGGGTGGTACTGTGCAGTGTATATATACAGGGCAGGAGGAGCGGTACTGTGCAGTGTATATATACAGGAGGAGTGGTACTGTACAGTGTATATATACAGGACAGGAGGAGTGGTACTGTGCAGTGTATATATACAGGGCAGGAGGAGCGGTACTGTCTGTGTATATATACAGGAGGAGTGGTACTGTGCGGTGTATATATACAGGAGGAGTGGTACTGTGCGGTGTATATATACAGGAGGAGTGGTACAGTGCAGTGTATATATACAGGAGGAGTGGTACTGTGCAGTGTATATATACAGGACAGGAGAAGTGGTACTGTGCAGTGTATATATACAGGGCAGGAGGAGCGGTACTGTGCAGTGTATACATACAGGACAGGAGGAGCGGTACTGTGCAGTGTATATATACAGGAGGAGGTACTGTGCAGTGTATATATACAGGAGGAGTGGTACAGTGCAGTGTATATATACAGGAGGAGTGGTACTGTGCAGTGTATATATACAGGACAGGAGGAGTGGTACTGTGCAGTCTATATATACAGGAGGAGAGGTACTGTGCAGTGTATATATACAGGAGGAGTGGTACAGTGCAGTGTATATATACAGGACAGGAGGAGTGGTACTGTGCAGTGTATATATACAGGAGGAGTGGTACAGTGCAGTGTATATATACAGGAGGAGTGGTACTGTGCAGTGTATATATACAGGACAGGAGAAGTGGTACTGTGCAGTGTATATATACAGGGCAGGAGGAGCGGTACTGTGCAGTGTATACATACAGGACAGGAGGAGCGGTACTGTGCAGTGTATATATACAGGAGGAGGTACTGTGCAGTGTATATATACAGGAGGAGTGGTACAGTGCAGTGTATATATACAGGAGGAGTGGTACTGTGCAGTGTATATATACAGGACAGGAGGAGTGGTACTGTGCAGTCTATATATACAGGAGGAGAGGTACTGTGCAGTGTATATATACAGGAGGAGTGGTACAGTGCAGTGTATATATACAGGGCAGGAGGAGTGGTACTGTGCGGTGTATATATACAGGAGGAGTGGTACAGTGCAGTGTATATATACAGGAGGAGTGGTACTGTGCAGTGTATATATACAGGACAGGAGAAGTGGTACTGTGCAGTGTATATATACAGGGCAGGAGGAGCGGTACTGTGCAGTGTATACATACAGGACAGGAGGAGCGGTACTGTGCAGTGTATATATACAGGAGGAGGTACTGTGCAGTGTATATATACAGGAGGAGTGGTACAGTGCAGTGTATATATACAGGAGGAGTGGTACTGTGCAGTGTATATATACAGGACAGGAGGAGTGGTACTGTGCAGTCTATATATACAGGAGGAGAGGTACTGTGCAGTGTATATATACAGGAGGAGTGGTACAGTGCAGTGTATATATACAGGAGGAGTGGTACTGTGCAGTGTATATATACAGGACAGGAGGAGTGGTACTGTGCAGTGTATATATACAGGACAGGAGGAGTGGTACTGTGCAGTGTATATATACAGGGCAGGAGGAGCGGTACTGTCTGTGTATATATACAGGAGGAGTGGTACTGTGCAGTGTATATATACAGGAGGAGTGGTACTGTGCAGTGTATATATACAGGACAGGAGAAGTGGTACTGTGCAGTGTATATATACAGGACAGGAGGAGCGGTACTGTGCAGTGTATATATACAGGAGGAGAGGTACTGTGCAGTGTATATATACAGGACAGGAGGAGTGGTACTGTGCAGTGTATATACAGGAGGAGCGGTACTGTGCAGTGTATATATACAGGAGGAGTGGTACTGTGCAGTGTATATATACAGGACAGGAGGAGTGGTACTGTGCGGTGTATATATACAGGAGGAGTGGTACTGTCTGTGTATATATACAGGAGGAGTGGTACAGTGCAGTGTATATATACAGGAGGAGTGGTACTGTGCAGTGTATATATACAGGACAGGAGGAGTGGTACTGTGCAGTGTATATTTACAGGACAGGAGGAGTGGTACTGTGCAGTGTATATATACAGGGCAGGAGGAGCGGTACTGTCTGTGTATATATACAGGAGGAGTGGTACTGTGCAGTGTATATATACAGGAGGAGTGATACTGTGCGGTGTATATATACAGGAGGAGTGGTACAGTGCAGTGTATATATACAGGAGGAGTGGTACTGTGCAGTGTATATATACAGGACAGGAGGAGTGGTACTGTGCAGTGTATATATACAGGACAGGAGGAGTGGTACTGTGCAGTGTATATATACAGGGCAGGAGGAGCGGTACTGTGCAGTGTATATATACAGGAGGAGAGGTACTGTGCAGTGTATATATACAGGGCAGGAGGAGCGGTACTGTGCAGTGTATATATACAGGACAGGAGGAGTGGTACTGTGCAGTGTATATATACAGGACAGGAGGAGCGGTACTGTGCAGTGTATATATACAGGAGGAGAGGTACTGTGCAGTGTATATATACAGGACAGGAGGAGTGGTACTGTGCGGTGTATATATACAGGAGGAGTGGTACTGTGCGGTGTATATATACAGGACAGGAGGAGTGGTACTGTGCAGTGTATATATACAGGAGGAGTGGTACTGTGCAGTGTATATACAGGAGGAGTGGTACTGTGCAGTGTATATATACAGGAGGAGAGGTACTGTGCAGTGTATATACACAGGAGGAGCGGTACTGTGCAGTGTATATATAGAGGGGAGTGGTACTGTGCAGTGTATATATACAGGAGGAGCGGTACTGTACAGTGTATATATACAGCAGGAGTGGTACTGTGCAGTGTATATATACAGGGGAGAGGTACTGTGCAGTGTATATATACAGGAGGAGTGGTACTGTGCAGTGTATATATACAGGAGGAGAGGTACTGTGCGGTGTATATATACAGGGGAGAGGTACTGTGCAGTGTATATACTTCAACAGCCGCCCAGCCCAGGCCCCCAGCATGTGTCCTGTATATATATTATATACACTGTATCTATACAGGCTGTGCTGGGGGCCTGAGCTGGGCGGCTGCTGTAGTATATATATATATATCAGCTGCAGCCGCCCAGCCCATGGCCGCCCCAGATCACCCACACTGTCAGAACATACAGCGATATAGCATTGCATTGCACTCACTCAGGTGCTGGTAGGAACTCCGTCTCCTCCGGAATCTGCCTGTGCCTGATAAGTTCAGCACTGAGCAGAGAAGTGCTCTCTCCGCCCACAATGTCACGCTGGCTGTGTCCTTAATCCCTACGTGCCTGGCCCTGCACTGACAGTGAGAAGATGCTTGTGCCAACTCAAATTGAAAGGGTAGAAAGGGTTAAAGCGGCCAGATGGATCTATGACTGTGTGAGTGGGCCCCCCTGTCTTGTCAGGGCCCCGGCACTTGCCCGGGTAAGCCGGGTGCTGACGCCGGCCCTGGGCACTATTATAGTAGTTCTGTTCTTGTACAAAGAAAGAAGTATTATGGGAGTTACAGTATTAGTATAGGAGTGATTGCTGCTGTGTATCATCATAACTTCTTTTTAAAGTCATTTCTAATAATTATCAGATCCTGGTTATTGTTTCCACCTGAATCTCAATTAGAATGAGGCAGCGAGACGCAGCAGAGCTGGAGTTGGCATCACCCCCTTCACCCGCACACTCATTACACGCATTTTAGTATCACAATGGACGATGCTACTTGTTAGTCATAAAATCCTACAGCTGATTATTCTGTGAACAAGAGCAATATCTTCTGTTATGAATGACCCGGATTCCATTAAGAACAGTGAACCATCTCTAAGTGACTACATATCAGAGGTTATAAAATGAATTTTGGCATGTTCTTACAAAGGAAAACATCCAAGTCATTTTAACTGTTACACTGCCAGGTTATTATATTAATATGTATTGCAAAACTGCTCGCAGACTGAAATGACAAGAACCAAATTGTGACTGAGTCACTTCTCACCGACAAGCCGTGAGGAGGAGAAGTCAAGGAGTTTGAGGCCATAAGCCAGGAGGGTACATCAAAGACAAAGGGATAATCAGAGGCAAAGCTCGGAATCAGGTAGGTCAGAGTGCATCAAAGACAAAAAAAGGTAATACAAACAAGAAGTCGAGGGCAAATCCAAGGTCTGGCAACAAAGATTGGAATATAAGAAATTGGAGCACAGCGCAAATGCACCACTTGAGCAAGGCTACAACTGGTCTGACCATTGCCAGCCAGCTGACTAGTCACGTAATCACGAAGAGCAGGTGATACCTGGAGGAAACCCCACAGGTATGGCCAGATTGGACATCTGGGCTGTCATTCAATACTGACAGCCCAGTATGCCCTTGATCCCATAGGGCAGCTGCCTGCCACTCACAGCATCCCTATGGGGAAAGCCAAAGAGAAAAAGATGCATGCTAAAAAAGGGATCTCCAAGGAAAATATAAAGGAATTGAACTTCATTAATGTAAACAACAACAAATCACATGCAACAAGACATTAAAAACAATTAAAAAAACAAAGACAGGTTCAATAGCTGGTTATGCCCATGATATGGCGATAACCTACCTCCACAAAAATTCACAAAAATTCAAATGGCAATATATTAGTGTTTGGAACCAGCAGAAAGACTTCATATATACAATGATTTATGGGAAAGCAGAACATTAATATGCACTCTTGTTATATGGTTAAACCCATGAATCCATAGATGAGCAAAAAAACATGCAGAACAGTAAAAAGCTAAATGACCCCATTCACCACAACATGTGAGAATTTAGTGGCTAACAGCTGGTTGAGGACTACCAGAAGGTTTGACCCATAAAGTGATTATCCCCAAAAAAATAATATATAGAAGAAAATAAGGAAAAACCAGAAAAAAGGGGGATGTGGAGACAGCATCCCTATAACACCATGAGTGGTGAAATTGTGACACAAACATCTCAGAACTAAGCACAATGACAGCACATACACAGCAAATACAAAATGAACAAGACGTGGAAACCTCTGCTGGGAAACAGCACCGGTATATTTAAGGGGAATCCAATACCTCAAACTGCACATATAGTTGTGATATATACTGTCCATACCATTACTGATATAATCTGTTCCTCACAACTTAAAAAATGTTGTTTAGTTCTTACAGAAATTAGATTTAAGTGCTCTGGGTGTGGTCTGAGCACTTCCCATAGCTCCATCTCACTAGCTATATTTTCAACTCAGCCTCACCTCCCTCTGCCTTGGTGACAGATCATTACCTTGAATACACTAAAAAGGGGCTTTTAGCAAGAAAAGTAAGTTGGAGATAGGCAGAGATAAACATGACCGTGTGTTATGTCAGGACCAAGAGCGGTTGAGCTTGAAATGCGTAGACCTGTGTTTCTCCTGCTCCCTCTTTTTTTCACATCATGTTAGTTTTTTATTTTTAAATGTTGCATTAAAAATAATGTTTTAATACACTTTCCCACGTACTGCGGATGCTGGATGTTTGCTTTCTTTCCTCTCCTTTAGCTACTGCCCAGAGGCCGGTCTGGAGTCTCTGTGCGCCGCCTCCTCATTGAGGCATTCCCCTACACTTGGAGAGTCCATATAGTTCTCTTTTTTTTCTAGTAATGACAGAAACTTTTTTAAAAAAAGGGCTGGATGCTTTCCTCAGCAGAAATGGCATTGTGGGATGTACATAATTTAGTGACATAATGTATAATTGGTGGAGAAAGGGTGACCTTGATGGACCGGGGTCTTTTACAACCTATGTAACTGCAGCCTCACACTTGCCGGACCCTCCACCGCGGTTCGCTCTTCCTGCAGACACTCATTATTGTGCCGCTCTCCAGACCTTTGGCGAACAAGCTGCTTCTGTTGCAGCCGAATATTTGACATTGTTACTCATTAGTCTAGAGCCACTGCTGCCATTTTTCTTCACCCTAGTTCTCATGTTTTCATGCATAGTTGATTTGCTTGGCCTTGTTTCCAAGTGGAAGATGCGGCTTTGTAGCTGCAATTATTCCATGTAAACCAGTTCTGTCCAGAGCTCTCAGACAGGAGATGGTGCAGCTGGTCCCATTGATCTCTGCCAGTTCTGAGCTGATGGCACTGCTGGACATCTAACGATTTTGAAGGGAAGTAACATGATGTGACTTTCATCTACTGCACTGTTTCCTAACTTGACCGACCTCTGCGTCTACAGTCTCCAACGTTGCCCATTCTTGGTGCTTCTTCAAAAGAACAGCACATCATGATTCATGATACCTCGCTCTGCTGTGAAATCTTTGCCCGGTAGACACCTGGCTGATGAAGTATAACTACCTTGTGTCTGCACTCAGTCTCACTGTAGTGTCTGACCTGTCACATGAAACTGTCTTCCACAACCTCACGCTTGTCTGTCAGTTCCTCACCCAGCTTTAAGGCTCCTCTTTCAGTTAATGATTGCCCTACACATGAAAATGATAATCAATGTCACCTGTTTGATGTAATTGGTTACTCCTGCACCCAACTAATCCTACAAACTCCATGACTTTGTGAAGTGACGGAGAAGAACTGATGCTCTTTTGCAGGCAAAGGGCGATCACACCCTTCACTTTTTATTTTAATTCATAAAAATAAACAATTATCACTTCAATTTCTTAACACTTTTTACTCTGCTGCACTTTGTCTACAGCTTCCTAGACCTTTTGTGCAGTGCTGCACACACAGCTATGTGTATACACATTTTCATACGCACATAAATATACTGTACAGACACAGGTTTAGTAGATCCATCAGCAGCCACAGACAACATACCGTCACAATGAAACAGACATGCACATAAATGGATATAGCTTGCGGCTCTCTCCCATTTTAATGATGTAAGCGCATTTTTCACGTTTTTGTTTTCTACTGTTGCCTTCGCCTTATCTCTGTGCACTAACTTACTGCACTTTAAAATGAGCGCAAGGTAAAAAATGAAATTACCAGATTTCTCCAGGGCGCCATGGCAGGCACAGGATTTGTCATTTTGTAAGTACGCCTTTTTTTTGGCATATTTGGTCCAGACAGCTCACCAAGGAATCAGGTTATTCAGCGTGTACAAGCTTTTACACAATGTGAGGACTGAATGGCGCAGCAGAAGAGGACCCAGAAGAGGACAGCATTGGAGATGGCTCAGGAGACACTTCTTACCACGATTGGGGAATAGTTCTTATATTTTGTGTTTATCTCTTCGATGTTTCACATTCTGTCCATATGACATTAGAAAGGAACCTCGGTGTTATCAGGGGCTTCGCAGCTGCTGACGACCCCACAGCACAACACCACATGGTGGAGCTGATACTCCACTCTTCCCTTCTCCAGATCCTACAAGCAAAGAATAGAAATGGGAGCTCTGTAATGAGGAGGGCCAGTGCTGAGAACTGTCTGGGGTCATGTAGTAACTGAGATGTCTCTGGGCTGTGCAATGCCAGCAGGTATGGTGACACATGGGCACAGAATATGCTGCAATGTAGCAGATATTACAGTGTAGTACAAAGCTGTGATGCTGCAGATAATGGGAGAGAGTAACTGATGAGTGGTCATGGCAGTCACAGGGTATCCTGTACACCCAGGCCAGGTGGGGCCCCTATATGAGATGGGAAAGAAAAACTGTGAATCCCAATCTCATCTGCCCTGAGAATCCATCAGCCAGAGATGACAATTCCCACAGGTGTTGGACAAGTGAGAAGCCATTTTTCATGGATAGTTCCAGCCTGATATTGGCTTGCAGACTGATTTGGTGTGGGACGACTGCTGGTGATGTTAAAATTTGGGTACATTAATCTTGGTAATGGAAGGGTGCAGATCCAGTGATCTCACATGTAGGTCCATTTCAGGTACTTGGTATCAGCAGAAAATCTGCCAAATATTTGGAGAATGATCCTCATTTAGGACTGACCCTGTGGCCGGCATTATGCAATGGTCTGGCCATTGATTGGGTTTGCCCCCTGGTGATATCACAGGGCTGAGCACTCTGCTGCATTGCCCTGTGCCTACAATGTACCATCCCAGCCTATTCCATGACATTACACAATAGGATACAATGTTATATTCTGTCACATGGAGTATTGCCCCTAGTCACCCCTGGCTGCACAGGGTCCATCCTGCATCCTCACCTTTACTCACCACCATCTAAAGTGTTAATTCATACTGAAGTCAATGAAGTGAAAATAATGGGAGTGATCGTGTAAATCTTGACTTTAATTAAGGAGCCTGTAAAGTGTAGAGTCCCGCATCACGGGTCAGAGATAGATGAGAAGCCGCCGCCGCCGCCGCCTCCTCAGCTTCCTCCAGGAAATATGAAATATCTCTTTACTCAGATCTGCGGAATCCAGGCTCATCAGATACTTAGGTTTATTTGTTTGACTAATGATCCTTTATAATTACATTACAAACCACAGACAAAACAAAACAACACGGCTCAGATACCGAGGAAAGGAACAAAAGAGGAAAAACCCAACAAATGTCCCTCAGTAGAGAATCCACACGTTGTGTTCACCCCTCTACTCTTACCTGTCACTCTGCCCTACTCTTACCTTACCTGTCACTCTGCCTGTACTTGTCCCTCTACTCTTACCTTCTAGTCTGCCTGTACTTGTCCCTCTACTCTTACCTGTCACTCTGCCTGTACTTGTCCCTTCTACTCTTACCTGTCACTCTGCCTGTACTTGTCCCTTCTACTCTTACCTGTCACTCTGCCTGTACTTGTCCCCTCTACTCTTATCTGTCACTCTGCCTGTACTTGACCCCCTACTCTTACCTGTCACTCTGCCCTACACTTACCTGCCACTCTGCCTGTACTTGTCCCTCTACTCTTACCTTCTAGTCTGCCTGTACTTGTCCCTCTACTCTTACCTGTCACTCTGCCTGTACTTGTCCCTTCTACTCTTACCTGTCACTCTGCCTGTACTTGTCCCTTCTACTCTTACCTGTCACTCTGCCTGTACTTGTCCCCTCTACTCTTACCTGTCACTCTGCCTGTACTTGACCCCCTACTCTTACCTGTCACTCTGCCTGTACTTGTCCCCTCTACTCTTACCTGTCACTCTGTCTGTACTTGTCCCTTCTACTCTTACCTGTCACTCTGCCTGTACTTGTCCCTTCTACCGTTACCTGTCACTCTGCCTGTACATGTCCCTCTACTATTACCTGTCACTCTGCCTGTACTTGTCCCTTCTACTCTTACCTGTCACTCTGCCTGTACTTGTCCCTTCTACTCTTACCTGTCACTCTGCCTGTACTTGTCCCCACTACTCTTACCTGTCACTCTGCCTGTACTTGACCCCCTACTCTTACCTGTCACTCTGCCCTACACTTACCTGTCACTCTGCCTGTACTTGTCCTTCTACTCTTACCTTCTAGTCTGCCTGTACTTGTCCCTCTACTCTTACCTGTCACTCTGCCTGTACTTGTCCCTTTTACTCTTACCTGTCACTCTGCCTGTACTTGTCCCTTCTACTCTTACCTGTCACTCTGTCTGTACTTGTCCCCTCTACTCTTACCTGTCACTCTGCCTGTACTTGTCCCTTCTTCTCTTACCTGTCACTCTGCCTGTACTTGTCCCCTCTACTCTTACCTGTCACTCTGCCTGTACTTGTCCCCTCTACTCTTACCTGTCACTCTGCCTGTACATGTCCCTCTACTCTTACCTGTCACTCTGCCTGTACTTGTCCCTTCTACTCTTACCTGTCACTCTGCCTGTACTTGTCCCTTCTACTCTTACCTGTCACTCTGCCTGTACTTGACCCCCTACTCTTACCTGTCACTCTGCCTGTACTTGTCCCCTCTACTCTTACCTGTCACTCTGCCTGTACTTGACCCCCTACTCTTACCTGTCACTCTGCCCTACACTTACCTGTCACTCTGCCTGTACTTGTCCTTCTACTCTTACCTTCTAGTCTGCCTGTACTTGTCCCTCTACTCTTACCTGTCACTCTGCCTGTACTTGTCCCTTTTACTCTTACCTGTCACTCTGCCTGTACTTGTCCCTTCTACTCTTACCTGTCACTCTGCCTGTACTTGTCCCCTCTACTCTTACCTGTCACTCTGCCTGTACTTGACCCCCTACTCTTACCTGTCACTCTGCCTGTACTTGTCCCCTCTACTCTTACCTGTCACTCTGTACTTGTCCCTTCTACTCTTACCTGTCACTCTGCCTGTACTTGTCCCTTCTACTGTTACCTGTCACTCTGCCTGTACATGTCCCTCTACTCTTACCTGTCACTCTGCCTGTACTTGTCCCTTCTACTCTTACCTTCTAGTCTGCCTGTACTTGTCCCTCTACTCTTACCTGTCACTCTGCCTGTACTTGTCCCTTTTACTCTTACCTGTCACTCTGCCTGTACTTGTCCCTTCTACTCTTACCTGTCACTCTGCCTGTACTTGTCCCCTCTACTCTTACCTGTCACTCTGCCTGTACTTGACCCCCTACTCTTACCTGTCACTCTGCCTGTACTTGTCCCCTCTACTCTTACCTATCACTCTGTCTGTACTTGTCCCTTCTACTCTTACCTGTCACTCTGCCTGTACTTGTCCCTTCTACTGTTACCTGTCACTCTGCCTGTACATGTCCCTCTACTCTTACCTGTCACTCTGCCTGTACTTGTCCCTTCTACTCTTACCTGTCACTCTGCCTGTACTTGTCCCTTCTTCTCTTACCTGTCACTCTGCCTGTACTTGTCCCCTCTACTCTTACCTGTCACTCTGCCTGTACATGTCCCTCTACTCTTACCTGTCACTCTGCCTGTACTTGTCCCTTCTACTCTTACCTGTCACTCTGCCTGTACTTGTCCCTTCTACTCTTACCTGTCACTCTGCCTGTACTTGACCCCCTACTCTTACCTGTCACTCTGCCTGTACTTGTCCCCTCTACTCTTACCTGTCACTCTGCCTGTACATGTCCCTCTACTCTTACCTGTCACTCTGCCCTTTACTTGTCCCCCCTACTCTTACCTGTCACTCTGCCTGTACTTGTCCCCTCTACTCTTACCTGTCACTCTGCCTGTACTTGTCCCCTCCACTCTTACCTGTCACTCTGCCTGTACATGTCCCCTCTACTCTTACCTGTCACTCTGCCTGTACATGTCCCCCTACTCTTACCTGTCACTCTGCCTGTACTTGTCCCCTCTACTCTTACCTGTCAATCTGCCTGTACTTGTAATTCTGCTCTTACCTGTCACTCTGCCTGTACATGTTCCTCTACTCTTACCTGTCACTCTTCCTGTGCATGTCCCTCTACTCTTACCTGTCACTCTGCCTGCACATGTTCCTCTACTCTTACCTGTCACTCTTCCTGTACATGTCCCTCTACTCTTACCTGTCGCTCTGCCTGTACTTGTCCCTCTACTCTTACCTTCCAGTCTGCCTGTACTTGTCCCCCCTACTCTTACCTGTCACTCTTCCTGTACTTGTCCCTCTACTCTTACCTGTCACTCTGCCTGTACTTGTCCCCTCTACTCTTACCTGTCACTCTGCCTGTACTTGACTCCCTGATATTATGCGTCGCTCTACCTTTTGTCTTTACACAGTCTGCTTCTTTTCAGCACGATTTGTATTCTGCACATAATTGTGGCTGAAATCTAATTTACCATCTTTCAATGTGGTTACAAAACTAGACGGAAGAACGGCGCAGACATCCAACTGACATCAACATAATTACAAACTTTCCATTCTTCTTTTAAGGGCTCCAAACACTAGAGCAAAAAGCAGCAGATAACACACACCAAAGAGCAGGTAGTAAAAATCACCAGCCATCCACTGACCTACAGTAAAGCCCCTCATACACATTAGATAGCAGCCAGCCAAACCATCATTTGGCCAGCAGATATCAATCTCGCCCAACTGCCCCATAGACAGAAGCACTTGCTCTGCAGAGCGCTAGTGTTCTCTGTAAAGGAGCCGCTGCCAGACATGTCTGTCTGAGTCTTATCTCCAAAGGACAACAGGGTTGTTTTGTCAGTGCAAAATGTTGGATTCATAATCCCTAAATCAGTCATCTGCCAGGGTCTCCATACATGTCAGACTGTCAGCTGAAGCTGTTGATGTTGGCAGGTTCAGCCGACATTAGTCTTATGTGTATGGAGACCCTTTCAGGGTCTAGGGTTACCTCAAGATGGACTCGGGCAGGGAGGTGATGTCACAAGGTTGCCTCGATAGTGTGGAGCTGGAAGACCGCAGCATGTGATTGCGACTACTCCAGCACTGAGAAGCACTTCTTCATTTTAAATGTGTTTATTTCTTCTGGCAGAACAGGGGTTAATCGGCCATGTTGGAAATCCCTGTGCTCACAGCTGTGCTCGGTTAGCCACTCCTTTTCCCTTTATAATCTGAGCTCTACTACTAATCCTCGTCAGAGCTAGCTTTATTGCTGCATGGCTATCAGTGGGAAAGGAGTTGGGTATGAGAAGGAGAGTTGGAGGAGTTATAAGCGACTGTTTGGTTTGTACGCATAGTAATTCATTATTCTTCCCTGTTTTGCTTTCTTTCCCTTCCTGCACGCCCTGCTGCATTCCTTTGTTATATGTGAGTGAATATTTTGTCTGCTTGGAGTTTTCTGTTAACCCCTGTCTGTGTTGCCTTGTTTGTCAGGTCAGAGTAGTGCCCACTCTTCCCTAGGTGGGGGAAGGGGACAGAAGGGCTATCTTAGGAGATAAGGCATCTTTGCCATCTAAAGTATCCCGGGGAGCAGGGCAAGCTTGGGCACTCCCTAGTGTTAGGGCCAGGAAAGGAACCCCTGGTCACCCAACAGCTGTGTCGTGACAGGTGAGTGTCCAGTAGGGGACAAGCCCTGTAACATACATTCAGCTCAGCCAGGACAGGTTTATATGGAGATGGGACTAGGTGATTCTTCAGCTATCTATTCTGGACAGCCTGAATCACTGACACAAAGCTTAATTAGTCCTGGCGCGTTATCAGTGCTCATGGGGCAATCATCTCATGAAACTCATCAAGGCGCTTTTGAAGGGATCTTATAAGAAAGATCTTAAAATCTAGCCCTTTTCTTCTCCGCTGAAGATGTCTTATAATTAATTGCTTTGTGCTGCCTATAAACAAGGATGAGCAGGAAAAGTCTTTTATCACAACTGTGCTCTGTGATGTGACCGTGACCAGGCCATGGTGGCGACGTTCAGTCCCTGAAGGAAGATGCAACATGTAATATCTGCAGCAATTAGATCACAGGCAACATCGTAGGCAACATCGTGTCTATATGGGACAGCCATTCCCATAGGTGGAAATGCCCCCAGTTGTCAGAAGCAAGATGAGTCAGGGTTTATCTAAATCCTATCCAAAAGTGGAAGTCCTGCCTAGAATGGAAGTTTCCTGGGGACCGGGACTAGGACTAAACATTTATCTATGGTTCGTATGGCCATCCATTTCTGGAACCAATGCCCGTGATGTACTGTATAGAGGAGCATTATATGGGGCCCATAATACTGTATAGAGGAGCATTATATGGGGCCTATAATACTGTACGGAGGAGCATTATATGGGGCCCATGATATAATGTATGGATGATCATTATAGGGGGCTCATAATACTGTATGGAGGAGCATTACATGGGGCCAATAATACTGTATGGAGGAGCATTACATGGGGCCCATGATATACTATATGGACGACTATGTGGTGCCTCTAATACTGTATAGAGGACTATGTCGTGCCCATATATTGTACAATACCTAGATTTCTTATCTGTGCATCAGGAATTGTGGCATGTGTTAAAAAGGCCCCCTGAGGCCGGAGGCCCACGAAAGCCTGGAGCTGGCCCTGGCAATGACGCATATCAAGCTGAACGCCGGCTGCAGCTGTGACGGGGCGGTCTGCTCTGTAACAGGCAGTGCGACAACGTCACATAGCAGTTACGCTAAACGGCTGCCAGTCTATCAGTGGCCGCACGCTGACGCCTGAAGCCTTTGATAGGCCGGTGGCCTTTCAATGTTACTTATATGTGACATCAGCGCGCAGCCTGTCACAGAGCAGACCGCCCTGTCACAGCTGCAGTCGGTGGCCATTTTAATGACCACGCTGAATAGGAAGCCACGAGAGGACGCCGGGGAGAGCAAGAAGGTGAGAAGAATCCTCCCCATTCCTTCAAAAGGGCATGGTAGTGGCAATAGGGGCTGACATAGGGGCCCAGGGAAGGAACATTATTACTGGAAAGGGCCTAGCATGGGGACATTATTACATTAGACATTGGGGTCCAGGATGGGGACATTAAATAAAGGGGCCCAGGATCTGGCACCTTATTAAAAAAATGGGATGACATGATTACTACTATATGGAGGTCAGGATGAGGAACATATATAATTGGTTTATGGTGGCAAGTGGGGACATAATTGCTATAGGACCCAGAGGACATTATTACTGCTGTCATTTAATGTAATACTTTTGAGGATACCATCTTTCATGGGGGAAAACATGTTACTGTGCAGGGTGGCACTGTTTTTTTTCTTCATCTGACTTAGTGTAGAAGTTGTGGAAAATAGTGGGGAATGTGCTCTGGAAGCGGTCAGCTATAGATAACATTTTTTTGCAGAGACGAGTCCTGGCTGGATGAAGTGATGGCAGTCTGCACAGGATGAATATGAAAGACTTCAACTTCAGACGTCACTGGTGAGTTAGTGTGTTACTTGTACACGTACAGAGCTTCTATGTATAATGTCACTGGTGATCCCTGTATTATCTGTACACTATATAAAGAGCTCCTGTGTATAATGTCACTGGTGATCCCTGTATTATCTGTACACTATATAAAGAGCTCCTGTGTATAATGTCACTGGTGATCCCTGTATTATCTGTACACTATATAAAGAGCTCCTGTGTATAATGTCACTGGTGATCACTGCATTACCTGTATACTGACACTATATACGGAGCTCCTGTGTATAATGTCACTGGTGATCACTGTATTACCTGTACACTAACATTATATACAAAGTTCCAGTGTATAATATCACTGGTGATCCATGTATTACCTGTTCACTATATACAGAGCTCCTTTGTATAATGTCATTGGTTATCACTGTATTACCTGTACACTGACACTATATACAGAGCCCCAGCGTATAATGTCACCAGTGCTAATATTAGTGTCATTATTGTGGTTTTTATTACTCCTCACTTCCCCTGCGCTGAGGAGCGATACGCGTGGGGCTTCCCCCACACTCCTCTGGTCCCGGGACTATTCTCCCCCTGACGCTTTGACTGCTGACGCTACATGCTGGGCTGCCCCATATGGTGATATTACCACTCTCGGTCGCTTTTTAGTTCTACCTTCTGTCTCTGATTTCCCTCCATACTACTTTTCATTATAATGGAATGCCTTCACTAGCTTCTTTGCAATTTCTATGGGGCTTATTGGAGCTCTCTTGGGAATATCAGCACCTACACTTATATAGGCATATATGCTGTATATCTTCCATTAAGTCTGGGGACGCCCAGAATTTATGTGGAGTTTTTTTTTTTTTTTCTTTGCCTTGCTTATTTGCATGTCAACAGTAAATTATTGTGTTTAAGTGTAGTGTCATTTCAGGCACTTATAGTGCCATTGTGACTTTTTTGTATATATTATAATGTCATGGGACTAGTGGTGATGTGGTTTGTTCTTTTAATACGGTTTTATTGTGGATTTTTGTTAATTAATAAATTTTGTACCTATTATACATATACAATTTTTCTACGATTTGGGTGTGCGCTTTATATGCATGGTTCCTTTTCTTCTTTTTGATGCATTGTTCCCCCCTATGCAATAAGCTGCACCTCTATATGACACTGGTTGACCTTATGCCCATTAGTAGTGCTCCCCGGCCCTCTTTTTTCTATTTTGTAGTTTTTATTAATGATCAGTATTGTAGTACTCAGTCACTATGTGGTGGTAATATGTGATCTGGTCATGATTTGGCTTTGATCCTGGTTTTCCCTTACAAATACTGTTGTAAAATACTGACCAAATACTGAACGTGTGAACGTGGCCAAAGGTTAAGTGATAAGTTATAGATTGGTGGGGGTCTGACTGCTGGGACCTGCAACAATCTGCAGAATGTGAACTCTTATCCCCATTAGTATGGAGCAGGATGTACGACTCAACCACTGATCCATTCCTTCTCTATGGGACTGCATTTGGCTTTTTCTGGAAGCCCCCAAAGAGGATGAATGGAGCTGCGGTCAGAAACCCCACCTGCCACTCCATTTTAACATTGGGATAAAAGTTCCCTGTCAGGGATAAAAGTTCCCCATTCTTCCGATCGGTGCGGTTTCCAATGGTCGGATTCCACCGATCAATATAAGTTATTGCCTACCTAATCTGTGGATCGGTGATGACTTGCTTTCATAAAAGAACCTCTTAATAAAATCTACCGTAATTGTACATCCCAGTTATGGGGGCGCACAGTAGTTGTGCAGGTGCCGCCTGTATTTTACAGTTGACACACCACTTTATTGGGGATAACGGCTAAGTTATTTGCATATAGCTGTAGGGTGGGCCCGTAGGGTCAATTCCCCCTGTGGGCCCCAGACACCCCAGGCCGACCCTGTATATATTTTGTAGTTTTGTACATTTAAAAAATTACAATTTCACCAACGTTTCAGACCTTAATTAGCCTGTTAGGGTTATGGCTTGTTCACTATCATTGTTAGGAAAGGCCAGGTGATGCAAATTTCCAGCTATATAAACACCCAGCCTCCTCTAACCTTGTGCCAAAAAAACAGCAGCCATGGGTTCTTCTAATCAGCTGCCGAACACTCTGAAAATGGTGAAGGCCCACAAAGCAGGAGAAGACTATAAGAAGATAGCAAAGCATTTTCAAGTTGCCCTTTCCTCAGTTCAAAATGTACTTAAGAAATGTTAGATATCAGAAACAGGGGAGGTTAAAATGAGGTGTGGAAGACGAAGCAAAATTTCAGTGAAAGATGCTCATAGGATTGGTCGAGAGGCAAATTGAGAAACCCGCTTGACTGAAAAAAACCTTCAGTAAGATTTAACAGTTTCTGGAGTTGTGGTACATTGTTCTACTGTTCAGAGACACCTGCACAAATATGGCCTTCATGGAAAAGTTATCAGAAGAAAACCTCTCCTGCTTTCTCACCATAAAATTCAGCATCAGAAGTATGCAAAAGAACATCTAAAAGCCTGATACATTTTGTAAACAAGTCCTGTGGAGGTTAAAATAGATCTCTGTGGCCACAATGATCAAAGGTATGTGTTTGGGGGGAAAAGGGCACAAAATTTCAGGAGAACATCTCACCAACCATTAAGCATGAGGGTGGATCAATCATGCTTTGGGGTTGTGTTGCAGCCAATGGCACGGGGAACATTTCACTGGTAGAGGGAAAAATGGATTCAATGAAATTTCAACAAATTCTTGATGCAAACAACATCTGTAAAAAAAAAGCTGAAGGTGAAAGGAGGAAGAGGATGGCTTCTACAAATGGATAATGATTCTAAACACACAATAGACGACCACAAAAGGTGCAAGCTGAAGGTTTTACAATGGCCCTCACAGTCCCCTGATCTCAACATCATTGAAAATCTTTGGCGAGACCTCAAAATAGCAGAGGATGCAAGATGGCCAGGAACAGAACAGGAGGAATGCTCTAAGGAAGAATGGAGGAAAATCCCTCAAAGAAGAACTGAATGACTCTTGTCTGGCTACAAAAAGCGTTTACAAGCTGTGATAATTTCAAAAGAGGATTCTACCAGGTACTAACGATGCAGGGTGCACAAACTTTCGAATCACTCAATTTTTCTTTTAGTAATTTTTAAAATGTAAAAGATGAAAATATATATTTTTTTGCCTAAAATATAAAGGAAAGGTGTCATCTGTAACTTTAAGCATTTAAGAGATCATTTCATCTTCAACTTGCTTAACTGTTCACGACAACCGTAATTTTGACCAGGGGTGCCCAAAATTTTACATGCCACTTTACCTCCAAAACTGGCATGTATGAATGTATCCCAAATTTTGGGATTGGAACTGAGTAAACAGGACTCTCAGACTTTTGGAGAGGCACATGAAGCACTAAAGTGTTAATGTTGCTTTCCAGAAGTGGCGGCTGCATTCATCTAATATCAGAAGTTGCGGTTATGTTTGTTGCCGTTTGTTTGAGTGGTGGATTCTTTTATGTCACGCCATGTTTATAGCTTATCTTGTATCTTAACCACGCTTTATACTTGTTTTTGTACACGACGCTTGACACAGCTGCTGGGAAATAAGGCAAATAACAATGAGGGTCTCGCAGCTAAGTAACCAAGGATGAACTTCATTAACAATGAGGGTCTCGCAGCTAAGTAACCAAGGATAAACTTCATAACAAGATGTAAACCACTGGGAAAAAAAACAAACATCTACACAAACAACAATGAAACAAAGCTCAGCTCTGGGAATAAAAGAGCAGGCAGAGGAGGTCCAAATGGAAAACAGAGGCAAACCCATAACTTTGGCTGCTCTGTCCTGCTGCAAAAAAAACCTTAAAGTTTTCATGTATCAGTTATTAATATCATATCCCCCTGTGATAAATAGATTGGAGATAACCTTTACTGGAAGGAAAACAACATGGCTGGCAATGCAACTCATCCTTGGGGCGCCATGAACTCCAAATGAGAATGCCCCTTTAAGGGAGAACCACATAAAGCTTTATCCCCCTGCAGTGAACCACCTATTTACCTACCTAATGGAATAGGACTGTCCAAGATAGACAACGCTTTCATTTAGAAGCTTTCTCTCATTTTGACAAACTTTCCATATACTGTATTCTTTACCATGACATGTGGTTGCACTAGAGAAAGGTTTCCTCCTTGTGACTTCCTCTCTTTCCAATGGATCTGGTCTGTCCATAAAAACATGCATTACTAATATATTAGAACTAGATTGTGGCCCGATTCTAACGCATCGGGTATTCTAGAATATGCATGTCCCCGTAGTATATGGACAATGATGATTCCAGAATTCGCGGCAGACTGTGCCCGTCGCTGATTGGTCAAGGCAACCTTTATGACATCATTGTCGCCATGGCAACCATTATGACATCTACGTCGATACTGTGCCCGTCGCTGATTGGTCGAGGCCTGGCGGCCTCGACCAATCAGAGACGTGGGATTTCCATTATGACATCTACGTCGATACTGTGCCCGTCACAATACAGGAATAATGCACACAGTGATGTCACAGTACGGGGCTGGTGCAGTACGACGGATAGGCAGGGACTATAGAAAGTTCAACATAAATGGTGTCTTTATTTTTTAGAGCTCACGCACAGGCGTGATGTCCTCCGGATCGCAGCTGGGTTTTCACAAACACAGCCCAGAGTTCAGAACACGTTGCTGTGGACAATGACACCCACATGTCTTTTGGGTGCGTCAGCCACCTGGAAGTCCCTGGCTCTGTGTTAGCTTCACACAGACCTGGGTTGCACAGAGCCTCCTGCTCTGCAGCTTGCAAACTCCAAACTGACACACCCAAGGCAAAAACTGACAGATTTGAATGAAATTGTGGCCATAGAGCCACTTCCAAAACCTGGAGTGGACAGAGGGATTCGCCCCACTACCACACCTGCAAATCCCTCTAAAAATAAAAGTCCTTAACAGGTTTTCCTAAGAATCTGTCACTACTTGGACCCAATCCATTCTATCTTTTATTTTGTCTTATAATTCACAGGCGTCCTGCTGTGAACACAAGGCACTCCAGCGGGTTTAACCCCTTTCTGACATCAGGTGTAATAGTACGCCGATGTCAGATACCCTCCCTTTGATGTGGGCTCCGGCGGTGAGCCCACATCTTTCCGGGGACTTGTCAGCTGTTTGAATTCTACTACATAGAGGCGATCTGACCATTGCCTCTATGTAGCAGAGCCAATTGAGTTGTGCCAGCTTCTAGTCTCCTATGGAGGCTATTGAAGCGTGGCAAAAGTAAAAAAAAAAAAGGGGTTTGAAAATGTAAAAAAATACAAAAGTTCAAATCACCCCCCTTTCGCCCCAATCAAAATAAAACAATAAAAATAAAATCGAACCTACACATATTTGATATCGCTGCGCTCAGAATCGCCCGATCTATAAATAAAAAAATGAACCTGATCGCTAAACGGCGTAGCGTTAAAAACTGTAAAAACGCCAGAATTACTTTCATTAGTCGACGCGACATCGCATTAAAATGCAATAATGGGAGATCAAAAGATCACATCTGCACCAGAATTGTATCATTAAAACTGTCAGCTCGGCACGCAAAGAATAAGCCCTCACCCGACCCCAGATCACGAAAAATGGAGACGCTTCAGGAAAAATGCGCACATTTTTTTTTTAGCAAAGTTTGGAATTTTTTTCACCACTTAGATAAAAAAGAACCTGGACATGTTTGGTGTCTATGAACTTGTGATGACCTGGAGAATCATAATGGGCAGGTCAGGTTTAGCATTTAGTGAACCTAGCAAAAAGGCCAAACAAAAAACAAGTGTGGGATAGCAATTTTTTTTTTTGCAGTTTCACCGCACTTGGATTTTTTTTCCCCGTTTTCTAGTACACGGCATGCTAAAACCAATGGTGTCGTTCAAAAGTACAACTTGTCCTGCAAAAAAACAAGCCCTCACATGGCCATATTGACTGAAAACTAAAAAAGTTATGGCTCTGGAAAGAAGAGGAGCGAAAAACGAAAATACGAAAAAAGCTCCGGTCATGAAGGGGTTAAAGGGAACCTATCACCCCGTTTTTTAAAGATTAGATAAAAATAGTGTGAAATAGGGGCAGAGCTGGGCTTTACATTAGTGCCTTTTTGGTGCCTTTACACCCCCGTTAGGCTGCCGAAATACCTTTGTGAAGTGGCCGTTTTGTCCTGTCACTCAAGTTGGTCAGGTCGGATGGGCGTGGTCACAGCGCTGTTTCTCCCCCAGATCAGGCTCATCATTACGTTGGTGGCGTAGTGGTGTGCGCATGTCCAAAGAGAAGATCCACTGCCCAGGAGATTCAAAACAGCGCGGTCTACGCTATTCGCCGTTTACCGGTGGGCGCGGCCATCTTTCCTGTGGCCGCGCGTGCGCAGATGGAGATCGCAGCGGCCATTTTCCTGAAGCCCCGGGCAGCAGAGCGCTCCATCTGCGCACGCGCGGCCACAGGAAAGATGGCCGCGCCCACCGGTAAACGGCGAATAGCGTAGACCGCGCTGTTTTGAATCTCCTGGGCAGTGGATCTTCTCTTTGGACATGCACACACCACTACGCCACCAACGTAATGATGAGCCTGATCTGGGGGAGAAACAGCGCTGTGACCACGCCCATCCGACCTGACCAAGTTGAGTGACAGGACAAAACGGCCACTTCACAAAGGTATTTCGGCAGCCTAACGGGGGTGTAAAGGCACCAAAAAGGCACTAATGTAAAGCCCAGCTCTGCCCCTATTTCACACTATTTTTATCTAATCTTTAAAAAATGGGGTGATAGGTTCCCTTTAATAGGACTCCGTCCGCATCCTGGGGGACACATATCGACCCTCACTTATGATCCCCCTCACTGCCTCACAAGGGATAATGCACACAGCGACATCACAGTACAGGGATAGCGCACACAGTAAAGTCACAGTACAGGGATAATGCGCACAGTGACGTCACAGTACAGGGATAATACACACAGCGATGTCACAGTACAGGGATAATGTACACAGTGATGTCACAGTACAGGGATAATACACACAGTGATGTCACAGTACATGGATAATGCACACAGCGACATCACAGTATAGGGATAATACACACAGCGACATCACAGTACAGGGATAATGCACACAGTTAAGTCACAGTACAGGGATAATGCACACAGTGATGTCACAGTACAGGGATAACGCACACAGTGATGTCACAGTACAGGGATAATACACATAGCATAGTCACAGTACAGGGATAATGCACACAGTAAAGTCACAGTACAGGGATAATGCACACAGTGATGTCACAGTACAGGGATAACGCACACAGTGATGTCACAGTACAGGGATAATGCACATAGCAAAGTCACAGTACTGGGATAATGCACACAGTGATGTCACAGTACAGGAATAATACACAGCAAAGTCACAGTACAGGGATAATGCACACAGTAAAGTCACAGTACAGGGATAATGCACACAGTGATGTCACAGTACAGAGATAATGCACATAGCAAAGTCACAGTACAGGGATAATGCACACAGTAAAGTCACAGTACAGGGATAATGCACACAGTAAAGTCACAGTACAGGGATAATGCACACAGTGATGTCACAGTACAGGGATAACGTACACAGTGATGTCACAGTACAGGGATAATGCACACAGTGATGTCACAGTACAGGGATAACGCACACAGTGATGTCACAGTGCAGGGATAATACACACAGTGATGTCACAGTACAGGGATAATACACACAGTGATGTCACAGTACAGAGATAACGCACACAGTGATGTCACAGTACAGGGATAATGCACACAGTGATGTCACAGTACAGGGATAACGCACACAGTGATGTCACAGTGCAGGGATAATATACACAGTGATGTCACAGTACAGGGATAATACACACAGTGATGTCACAGTACAGGGATAATGCACACAGTGATGTCACAGTACAAGGATAATAAACACAGTGATGTCACAGTACAGGGATAATGCACACAGTGATGTCACAGTACAGGGATAATGCACACAGTGATGTCACAGTACAGGGATAATACACATAGTGATGTCACAATAGAGCAGGAATAATGTGACATCACAATGCAGGTATAATTTACACAGTTCATGGATAAAGCACATGAAAAGTGTTACCCTGTACCTTGCGGTATCACAGGAAAGGAAAATGAGATATACAGCAATGTCGCTTGCAGATATAACGAACAGCTAATATCACAGCAGAACCTGGTTCAGCAGAGAAGCGACAATGCACACAGCAGTTCGGCGGCATCTGTTCTTTGGAGCATTGACATCTGGGTGGAGATGGGTCCTCTTATGTAATGGGCCTGTGGCAGTGGCTTTGTTTCTCATTCCAGTAGTGACTCCTATTACAAGACTGATGGGGCGAGTTCAAAAATAAGATTATCTATACACTGCTCAAAAAAGTAAAGGGAACACTAAAATCCCACATCCTAGATATCATTGAATGAAATATTCCAGTTGTAAATCTTTATTCATTACATAGTGGAATGTGTTGAAAACAAAAAAACCTAAAAATGATCAACATAAATCACAACTAATATCCCACGGAGGTCTGGAGTTGGAATGATGCTCAAAATCAACTTCAGTGGAAGTGCCTCATGACAAGGAAAAGATGCTCAGTATTGTGTGTGGCCTCCACGTGCCTGTATGACCTCCCTACAACGCCTGGGCATGCTCCGGATGGTCTCCTGAGGGATCTCCTCCCAGACCTGGACTAAAGCATCTGCCAACTCCTGGGCAGTCTGTGGTGCAACGTGATGTTGGTGGATGGTGCGAGACATGTTGTTCCAGATGTGTTCAATCGGATTCAGGTCTGGGGAACGGGCAGGCCAGTCCATAGCTTCAATGCCTTCATCTTGCAAAACAGAACCTCGGTGACATTCTAGATGTCATAAAAAAGGGGGTGAGAACCACCTCCCCATACACAGCAGTGATAGAATACCCGCTCCCAGAATCATGCAAAGAAGGAGAAAAGCTGGAGCAACTAGGTAAAAAATATATATACTTTATTAACAATAATGTCAAGTGAGTACAAAAATCATAACACCACAATAGAAGAATACAAAACATCGCCAGAAGGGCAGAGCTTACCGGGGGCAGAGCTGGGGGACCCAGGGTGAAAATGCAGGAGACCCTCTGGCGATGTTTTGTCCAGCGGTATTATTGATTTCCACATGACTACTGATGGCAATCTTACCATAGTACCTTATGCACTGTCACTTTACTCAATGGATTGATATATTTACTTATATGGGCATGTGCAATGGTGGACTCTTTTGGGCATATCTGTGTCTATCCTGGTCTTTCTTCTATTGTGGTGTTATGATTTTTGTACTCACTTGAGATTATTGTTAATAAAGTATACAGGTCCTTCTCAAAAAATTAGCATATAGTGTTAAATTTCATTATTTACCATAATGTAATGATTACAATTAAACTTTCATATATTATAGATTCATTATCCACCAACTGAAATTTGTCAGGTCTTTTATTGTTTTAATACTGATGATTTTGGCCTACAACTCCTGATAACCCAAAAAACCTGTCTCAATAAATTAGCATATTTCACCCGTCCAATCAAATAAAAGTGTTTTTTAATAACAAACAAAAAAACCATCAAATAATAATGTTCAGTTATGCACTCAATACTTGGTCGGGAATCCTTTGGCAGAAATGACTGCTTCAATGCGGCGTGGCATGGAGGCAATCAGCCTGTGACACTGCTGAGATGTTATGGAGGCCCAGGATGCTTCAATAGCGGCCTTAAGCTCATCCAGAGTGTTGGGTCTTGCGTCTCTCAACTTTCTCTTCACAATATCCCACAGATTCTCTATGGGGTTCAGGTCAGGAGAGTTGGCAGGCCAATTGAGCACAGTAATACCATGGTCAGTAAACCATTTACCAGTGGTTTTGGCACTGTGAGCAGGTGCCAGGTCGTGCTGAAAAATGAAATCTTCATCTCCATAAAGCATTTCAGCCGATGGAAGCATGAAGTGCTCCAAAATCTCCTGATAGCTAGCTGCATTGACCCTGCCCTTGATGAAACACAGTGGACCAACACCAGCAGCTGACATGGCGCCCCACACCATCACTGACTGTGGGTACTTGACACTGGACTTCAGGCATTTTGGCATTTCCTTCTCCCCAGTCTTCCTCCAGACTCTGGCACCTTGATTTCCGAATGACATGCAAAATTTGCTTTCATCAGAAAAAAGTCCACTTAGCAACAGTCCAGTGCTGCTTCTCTGTAGCCCAGGTCAGGCGCTTCTGCCGCTGTTTATGGTTCAAAAGTGGCTTTACCTGGGGAATGCGGCACCTGTAGCCCATTTCCTGCACACGCCTGTGCACGGTGGCTCTGGATGTTTCCACACCAGACTCAGTCCACTGCTTCCTCAGGTTCCCCAAGGTCAGGAATCGGTCCTTCTCCACAATCTTCCTCAGGGTCCGGTCACCTCTTCTCGTTGTACAGCGTTTTCTGCCACATTTTTGCCTTCCAACAGACTTACCATTGAGGTGCCTTGATACAGCACTCTGGGAACAGCCTATTTGTTGAGAAATTTCTTTCTGGGTCTTACCCTCTTGCTTGAGGGTGTCAATGATGGCCTTCTTGACATCTGTCAGGTCGCTAGTCTTACCCATGATGGGGGTTTTGAGTAATGAACCAGGCAGGGAGTTTTTAAAAGCCTCAGGTATCTTTTGCATGTGTTTAGAGTTAATTAGTTGATTCAGAAGATTAGGGTAATAGGTCGTTTAGAGAACCTTTTCTTGATATGCTAATTTATTGAGACAGGTTTTTTGGGTTATCAGGAGTTGTATGCCAAAATCATCAGTATTAAAACAATAAAAGTTTCAGTTGGTGGATAATGAATCTATAATATATGAAAGTTTAATTGTAATCATTACATTATGGTAAATAATGAAATTTAACACTATATGCTAATTTTTTGAGAAGGACCTGTATATATTTTTTACCTAGTTGCTCCAGCTTTTCTCCTTCTTTGAATGCCTTCATCTTGCAGGAACTGCTGACACACTCCAGCCACATGAGGTCTGGCATTGTCCTGCATTAGGAGGAACCCAGGGCCAACCGCATCAGCATATGGTCTCACAAGGGGTCTGAGGATCTCATGTCGGTACCTAATGGCAGTCAGGCTACCTCTGGCGAGCACATGGAGGGCTGTGCGGCCCTCCAAAGATATGCCACCCCACACCATTACTGACCCACTGTCAAACCAGTCATGCTGAAGGATGTTGCAGGCAGCAGATCGCTCTCCATGGCGTCTCCAGACCCTGTCACGTCTGTCACATGTGCTCAGTGTGAACCTGCTTTCATCTGTGAAGAGCACAGGGCGCCAGTCGCGAATTAGCCAATCCTGGTGTTCTGTGGCAAATGCCAAGGGTCCTGCACTGTGTTGGGCTGTGAGTACAACCCCCATCTGTGGATGTTGGGTACTCAGACCATCCTTATGGAGTCGGTTTCTAACCATTTGTGCAGACATGCACATTTGTGGCCTGCTGGAGGTCATTTTGCAGGGCTCTGGCAGTGCTCCTCCTGTTTCTACTTGCACAAAGGCTGAGGTAGTGGTCCTGCTACTGGGTTGTTACCCTCCTACGGCCCCCTCCACGTCTCCTGGTGTACTGGCCTGTCTCCTGGTAGCACCTCTACTCTCTGGACACTACGCTGACAGACACATCAAACCTTCTTGCCACAGCTTGCATTGATGTGCCATCCTGGATGAGCTGCACTAACCTGAGCCACTTGTGTGGGCTGTAGAGTCCGTCTCATGCTACCACAAGTGTGAAAGCAAAACCAACATTCAAAAGTGACCAAAACATCAGCCAGAAAGCATTGGTACTGAGATGTGGTCTGTGGTCTCCACCTGCAGAACCACTCCTTTATTGAGGGTGTCTTGATAATTGCCAATAATTTCCATCTGTTGTCTATTCCATTTGCACAACAGCATGTGAAATTGATTGTCAATCAGTGTTGCTTCCTAAGTGAACAGTTTGATTTCACAGAGGTTTGATTAACTTGGAGTTATATTCTGCTGTTTAAGTGTTCCCCTTATTTTTTTGAGCCGTATATATATAAAACAGTGTGGTGCAGCAACGTCCTCCCCAGATTTACAGCAGGAGCTGGAGCGGATTCATTTTCAGCCGCACTACACCACTAAATGTTGTATATACTTAAATTTAATCCTTTATTATTTTAGAGTGATAGCGGTGCTACTTAGGAAGGAGTCTTCCAATAAACTGGGAGCACTGGGCCATGTAATACCCTTCTTCTGCCATTCTTAATGACTGCTTCATAATTTAATATCAGCCTAATGGTTTTTTAAATTTCGGCAAAGAAGCCATTATCTGAATGCACAATGGTGCGTCGTCCATGGGGCTAATGAATAGTGGATAATTGCATGCACCAAATCCTCTGACTGTGACTGATACTTGGAAATACCTTCATCATTATTCCGAACACCGTTCTGGTTGACAGGAGGAAGAGGTAGTCACCGGAAGCTTTGTAATGAGGACATTGTGGATGTGCCGCTTCGGAAATAATCAGCAGTTGACACAGACATCGGAAAACAGTCAGGAGACCAAAGCTAACACAGACAATCATTGAAAATGATAGGAAGGAAATATGGAGCTGTCCTAGGGGTCTGCAGCCTAAGAAAGAGACCTCCGAGAGTACAGCAGCTGCCATGATGAAAAGGGCACCACAGACTGCCTGGACATCTGAGGCTTTTAGCACAACAGCATCATGGCCATGGTGCTGTTATGGTAGGACTCCGTGTACTGCATTATGTGGGCATTGTATAGTGGTATTTCCATTGTGAGGCAATGCTAGTTGTACTGTTCATGTTATTATTTTTATGGTAGTGGTGGTGTAAGGGTATGAGAGGAGAATCCTTCACAACCTACAGCTGAGGAAAACATACCTATACAACATTGTAGAGGTCTCACATCTAAACTCTAGTCTGAATTAGCACCTCCAGGAATTGTAACAACAGCTTCATGGATTTACCCATACCTCCCAACTTTTACATGAGATAAAGATTGTTTACGTCATTATTGTAATTATTTTTCATTGATTTTAAAATAAGAAAAAAATCTGTGTTCTATTTTACATGAAGTATATGGAGCGCCCCCCCACACCGCCGCAGGGCCGAGGGGTACCCGGAGCCGGGCCTCTGAGTCTCAGTTCTGGGGTTGTCACGGTGGCTAGACCCGGTCCGTGGCCCTGTCTGTCAGTGGGGGACGTCCGGTGCAATAAGTGGTGTTGTAACAGTGCAGTTGTGGGGTGCAGGTCGCAGTAAATAATGAGGACACCAGGTTGCAGTCTCTTTACCTCTTTACTGAAGATCTCTGGGTCCTCAATCCAGAATACGGCTCACCAGGCTGCGCAAGTCCGGCCGGTCCAATGACACTTCCAGAGTTCTCTTCACAGGAGGAAATCTGTGCCTTCCCCCTAGCGCTATGTGTTGTAGTCCTTCCCTGCTGTGCTTACGGAAAGTACCCCACAACTGTTGTGTCTGTTTCTGATGTTCCCTCACAACTCGACTAGATGATGTTCTGCTAATCCTCCGTCCCTCCCTGAGGTTCGGGTAGGAACGGCACCCGTTTGACGGGTAGGCCTGGAGTTCTTCCGGGACCCTAGAGACGCCCCTCTCCCACAATTGCCTCCCAAGACTTCATAGGTGATTTGAGTTAGACAGCCCGCCTGAGACTGACTGCCCTGCCGCTGTTTGGAGTATTGCTTGAAGCTGAATGTTATTCTACTCCCTCGGCGTTCCAGCCACCGGTAGTGCGCCTCAGTAGGATGTTGCTTCGGTCTTACAGCACGACTCCTACTGGTATTTCTCCTTTGCGTGATCCCGTTTCTCACTCAGCACAATCTATCTCTCTTCTAATCCTTTCTTGGGCACCGCCGCTACCCGGAGCAGGCACGGTCCCGTTACGTTCTTTCCAATGCCAAGCCTCTGTCAGGATCCCACCCCTGACAGAGACCCTACTGTATCTTCCCCTACAACACCCTCTGCCACAAGGTGTTGCCTGGTTCCAACCCAGTCAGCTTTCTGATCTAACTTCCTGCCTGACCCCCAGTTTACCCACTATGGTGGGGAGTGGCCTAATGAATAGCACCCTTAGCTCCCCCCGGAGGCCCGGCTGTGAAATGTATTGGTGTCTGTGATACCTGATCAGATGAACTCCTTCAGTGCCATCGGACGCACCATAGCTCCCCATAGTGGCGGAGCCACAGTACTGCAACGACCAGGACTCTGGGGCGCTGCACTCCCCCCTGGTTAAACACAGTACTCCGGGACTGAGAAGAAAACAACAATACAAGTTTAGCAAAAAGACATACAATTTTTGTTGAGTGCAAATAACAATACGTATACTTGAACAAGCTTCCCTTTATGGGAGGTGAGAATACTTGAACGTTACAAAACATGGTTAAACATTAAACATTATAAATTACAGGCTATAAATAACTCCTGTTACCCAACCGGGTATTCTACTAAGTGCAAAAATTGCTGAACAATACTTTAACATTGCCTTTAAGGACATACACTCTGTATCCACCAAAGACCTTCCTATAATCACATTATAAGGTAAATTAACTTTTTTTTTTTTTCATTCTCCTTCTTTGAATCTGCAGGACCGCCTGTCCTATCGGCACCAGACCTACTGCCTCTCCTTTCTGTTACAGGACCGCCCCGTTCAGCCAGGGCCTACTGCCTTTTCAACTTCTATACACAGTATAGATCATAACATTACTTTCAGTTTTAGAAGCACTGAGCCGTCTACGTATGGCTCCTAGGAGGACTCACTACCCAACCCCTACGGGTTCACTTTCTGTCTTCTGTAACACATTATTAACTCTTTCTTTACAATAACTAACTTACTATGGAGGACTCAGGGTTTACCTTCTATCCCTAGTTTCTTATCAACATTCTCAACTATCCCCTTATAACATCAATCTTCATTACTATTTTCTTTCTGGAAACATCATCTGCATTTCTCTACATTTAACCAATCAAATACATATAAGTTTTACATGTAAGAATTATCATCACTTTCGCTCATCAAGACATTATTGCTATCCATCAATCTTAAAGCAATACGATTCTTCAAATATACACATGGATGTCCCCTTTAAGAAGGGACCAAATCTTCAGGAGGTAGCATTTGTTCTCTAGCTACCAGTCCATACTCAGCAAAGGCTCCGGTGCGGTATCTTTGCAAAGAGTCTCTTTCTAAGTAAAACCAGTAGGAAACACCCTTAAGAAGGTGTGAACTATGTACAAGAAGTTTGTATCATGCACTGTTCATGATTGCGGCAGTTTTTTAAGACTTGTGCAAAAACTTAGAAAAAATAAACAAAACAAAACACTAGGGATCCCGGGTCAACAAAAGGATCCCTTTAAAAGTTTACCCTGGACGGGTTTAGCAGAACACAGGAAAACAGTAACTATTTACAGATTCATGGTATCGAGGTTTATTCTTCTAAGTCTGGGGGCGGTCTTTGTCCCCCAGCCAACGTGGCACCCGTACTGGTAGTTGGTCTCTCAGATGCCATCAGATCAGCCGGTGCCTGGATTTGAAGGCTAATCCTGCTTGCGAGTTCGGTAGCCGCTACAAGACGTACCGTGGTGATGGGAACGAGGTCCGGCAAATCGGGATCAGTCATGATCGGGACAACAGGGGGCGCTCTCTCAGGCTCACACCGTCGAACGTTCCGGGCACACCATCCTTGTGCACTCCGATGGCGGGTGTAAGTCACCTGATCCCCTCTTTGTAACGGGTCACCATTTCGACTGCAGCAGGGGGTCTTCACATTATAGCTAGTGACAAAGACATCAGTTGGTAGCCCCGGTTCCTGTATGGAGCCCCATCCCCTCTTCGGGTGGTAGGCCAGTACAGTTCCCCGCTTTACCACGTCTTTCCTGCCGGGAGCAGACTTCTTACGTTGCGTGTCAGGTGGTTCGGTCTCGTCCCGATCTTTCCAGTGTTGGATCAGACATTGCTTATACTGCTCCCAGGTAAGTACCGCAAGGGTGAGGCCATCCTCCCGGGTCCCATCCGGCCCTGTCCAGGGGGTGTCCCACCGAAGGATCACCCCGTCTAGGCCCACACCTATGGGTTCTCCCATCTTGGTTGGTAGCGGAGGCACTAGCTTCCCCATCGCGTTGGAGGTGAGGATAACCCGCTCCACCAAGAAGGAACGATCATTGCCGGGGTGGGGAGCGGTCACGGGAGTGGGATCGATCAGGGGAGCCGGATCGGTCGGGAGAGCAGAATCGGCCAGGGGAGTAGGGATGTCGTCCATACCTGCGCCTGATGTGATTCCACCGATGTCGCTCCGGTCCGTTGACAAGGACACTGGAATCGGCTGCAGCCCGGACCGCGGCTCCTCCGGAGTCATCTCTTGACGTAACTCCGCCCTCCATGATTCCGTGACTAGGATAGGCAGGCTCGGCTCCTCCACTGGTGTCTCCAAGGAGTCCAGGTCCCTCACCGGCGGTGGACGCGAGTCCTCTTCTGATGGGTGAGGACAAACCGGGATCACCTCGCCGTTGTTCGGGCACCTGCTGTTCATCGTCGCTGTCCGGCATTCGGCGGCAATGCATGCATCTGACTCTGCCATTTCTCCAAGGTCGAGCTCCTCCTTCACCTCGTTCCCGCCATCGCAAGTCAGGGGGTGGTTCTCTGCTTTGAGGCAGGTCATCGCTTTGCAACAAGAGGCGCAGGGGGCGATCACCGCTTCTGGCGCCACTTTGGTAGTCCCCTCCCATGGCACGCCCTCCTGCTTCTCTGGCGTAGCAATGGCGGCGGTTTTTGGCGGGAACTTTTGGCGGTAAATGGCGCAGCACAGTCTTTGCAATAAAGTACAGTCCAAGCACAACAAATTACAGTTCCAAGGCACACATGACCTGATTCTTCAGGCTTAAGTAGATCCTGTTCGTGACGCCAAGTTGGAGCGCCCCCCCCCACACCGCCGCAGGGCCGAGGGGTACCCGGAGCCGGGCCTCTGAGTCTCAGTTCTGGGGTTGTCACGGTGGCTAGACCCGGTCCGTGGCCCTGTCTGTCAGTGGGGGACGTCCGGTGCAATAAGTGGTGTTGTAACGGTGCAGTTGTGGGGTGCAGGTCGCAGTAAATAATGAGGACACCAGGTTGCAGTCTCTTTACCTCTTTACTGAAGATCTCTGGGTCCTCAATCCAGAATACGGCTCACCAGGCTGCGCAAGTCCGGCCGGTCCAATGACACTTCCAGAGTTCTCTTCACAGGAGGAAATCTGTGCCTTCCCCCTAGCGCTATGTGTTGTAGTCCTTCCCTGCTGTGCTTACGGAAAAAGTACCCCACAACTGTTGTGTCTGTTTCTGATGTTCCCTCACAACTCGACTAGATGATGTTCTGCTAATCCTCCGCCCCTCCCTGAGGTTCGGGTAGGAACGGCGCCCGTTTGACGGGTAGGCCTGGAGTTCTTCCGGGACCCTAGAGACGCCCCTCTCCCACAATTGCCTCCCAAGACTTCATAGGTGATTTGAGTTAGACAGCCCGCCTGAGACTGACTGCCCTGCCGCTGTTTGGAGTATTGCTTGAAGCTGAATGTTATTCTACTCCCTCGGCGTTCCGGCCACCGGTAGTGTGCCTCAGTAGGATGTTGCTTCGGTCTTACAGCACGACTCCTACTGGTATTTCTCCTTTGCGTGATCCCGTTTCTCACTCAGCACAATCTATCTCTCTTCTAATCCTTTCTTGGGCACCGCCGCTACCCGGAGCAGGCACGGTCCCGTTACGTTCGTTCTCGTTGCCAAGCCTCTGTCAGGATCCCACCCCTGACAGAGACCCTACTGTATCTTCCCCTACATTACCCTCTGCCACAAGGTGTTGCCTGGTTCCAACCCAGTCAGCTTTCTGATCTAACTTCCTGCCTGACCCCCAGTTTACCCACTATGGTGGGGAGTGGCCTAATGAATAGCACCCTTAGCTCCCCCCGGAGGCCCGGCTGTGAAATGTATTGGTGTCTGTGATACCTGATCAGATGAACTCCTTCAGTGCCATCGGACGCACCATAGCTCCCCATAGTGGCGGAGCCACAGTACTGCAACGACCAGGACTCTGGGGCGCTGCATATACAGTTACATAGAAATACACTGGAGCAGAGAGATGTAGGTCTATCCGCCAGTACAATGTGCCTGTATAGAAGGAGAATACAATGCTCATTCAAGCAGAGAGAATTCTCCGATACTTGGCATTGCAGCCTATGCCTCATAGCTATTGCTGCTACCTCCAATGCTTCAGGATGGACGTTTGACTTCCTTGGAAACCACGCATCAAGAAAAGATAAGAATGAATTAAATGACTGTAAGATATAGAGTGCACAGAGATACCCCCCACCCCAGAGGAACTACTGACCAATGAGCTCAGTAACATGCACTAAAGCCTGCAAGGACGGAGCCCTAATCTTTCAGGACAGCTACCCCAAGTCAGGATTGACGTACTGGATCCAGTTTAGGTGAGAGCAATGGCTTTACCTGTCTTCCAATATGGAGGTGCGTCACTTTACAATATTTCACAACCTGTCCTTCAGAATAACACATTGGCAGCCTTCTTCCACTCTGTGGTCTGATGTGCCACCACTGTCTCACACTGTCACAGACTGTCACAGACTGTCACAGACTGTCACACACACTGTCACAGACTGTCACACACTGTCACAGACTGTCTCACACTGTCACAGACTGTCACGCACTGTCACACACACTGTCCCATACTGTCACAGACTGTCTCACACTGTCACAGACTTTCACACAGTCAAACTCACAGTCTGTCTCACACTGTCACAGACTGCCTCACACTGTCACAGACTTCCTCACACTGTCACAGTGCTCTTCCCAGGATCCAGTAAGGCCCATTCTCACACTAGTTACTTCCAAGCAGTCTCTCACACTCTGGCCTCCTCTCTCCACTGGTGTGACAGACCCACGGGCACGAGCCCACTCATCCTTTGGCCTCAGGGCACTGCTCTCCTGGGCTTCGACTACATTCACACATCAATGTCTGTCACAGTGTTTTCCTAGTGTCATCATTGTTGCCAGGGTTTTGCATCCTTTTCTTTCTCATCCATTTGTTAATCTGCAGCAGGTAGACAGAACTTTTATATATCCGTTGACTCTTAACAATGGATCAGTGACAATGGCTAAAACATGGATGGTAAACTGAAATACAACAGATATTTTCCATGCTTCATCCATTTTATACAATTTCATCGCAGAGACTTTAATGGCCGAGTTTGATCCAGAGGGTGGTTATAAATGGTAGATTCTGTAACTGGGTTGCTGTGACCAGTGGGGACCGCAGGGGTCCGTGTTGGGACCTATTCTCTTCAACATATTTATTAACGATCTGGTAAAAGATTTAAAATATCGATATTTGCAGATGATTCAAAACTATGTAAAGCAGTCAATACAAGAGAAGATAGTATTCTGCTACAGATGGATCTGGATAAGTTGGAAACTTGGGCCGAGAGGTGACAGATGCAGTTTAACAATGATAAATGTAAGGTTATACACATGGGAAGAAGGAATCAATATCACCATGACACACTGAATGGGAAACCACTGGGTAAATCTGACATGGAGGAGGACTTGGGGATCCTAGTTAATGATAAACTTACCTGGAGCAGCCAGTGCCAGGCAGCGGCTGCCAAGGCAAACAGGATCATGGGGTACATTAAAAGAGGTCTGGATACACATGATGAGAGCATTATACTGCCTCTGTACAAATCCCTGGTTAGACCACACATGGAGTACTGTGTACAGTGTTGGGCACCGGTGCTCAGGAAGGATATAATGGATCTAGAGCGAGTACAAAGGAGGGCAACAAAATTAATAAAGGGGATGGGGGAACTACAATACCCAGAGAGATTAGCAAAATTAGGATTATTCTATCTAGAAACAAAAATGCCTGAGGGAGATCTAATAACCATGTATAAGTATATAAGGGGACAATACAAATATCTCTCCAAGGATCTGTTTATACCAAGGAATGTGACGGTCACAGGGGGCATTCTCTGCGTCTGGAGGAGAGAAGGTTTTTCCACCAACATAGAAGAGGATTCTTTACTGTTAGGGCAGAGAGAATCTGGCATTCTTTGCCTGAGGAGATGGTGATAGCGAACTCAGTAGAGGGGTACAAGAGAGGCCTGGATGTCTTCCTGGAGTGTAACAATATTGTATCTTACAGTTATTAGGTTCTTTAGAAGGACATAGATCCGGGGATTTATTCTGACGGAATATAGGCTGAACTGGATGGACAAATGGATTTTTTCGGCCTTGCTAACTATGTTACTATGATCCACAAAACTGATGAGAATATGACAGCTCTGACTGCCCCGGACTGTCCGAGAAAAACCTGTACAGCAGATGTATGAATGTAGCCTTAGACCAATCAATTGGCTATCCTGAGTGAGTTCACCATCGCCCGTCATCTAGATGACTACTGCTCTGGAGCTAAGCCACTTCTCCAAGTTGGAGCTTTGTCCACCGGTAACATTCACTTATCCCTTCTCTGGAAAATGGCAAGGACTCTGCTCTACTGGCTGCACCACTTGGGAATACAGCTAACCCTACGTCTTCAGGGAACGTTGCTGCTCTCCTCTTCTCTTGCACTCATCTTTTCGCAAGAGACTCCAGGCCATTTCATGTCACACTTTGCTCTTCCATCAGTCCCACAGTTAACGCCCTGGTTACCGCACGTGAAGTGACGAGCCGGCCCCAGATGGAAAGCATAATGCGTTTTATCAGCGATCAGCAGCCTCAGCTTTTACCTGTCACCATGGCAGATCATGGTGGAGACGTAGGTTGCATTTAATGACATTTAATTTAACTTAATTTGTAGTGATGAGCGAAGGTGATCGGATAAGTTGTGATCAGAGCACATTCGGGTTCTAACCAAGTGTCTTCGGTGTGCTTGAAAAATATGTTTGAGTCCTCGCGGCTGCATGTTTCATGGCTGTTCAACAGCCGCAACACATACAGGTATTGCATACATTGTGGCTGTTGAGACATGAAGACATGAAGACGCGGGGAGTCGAACATGTTTTCGAGCACCCCGCAGACACTCTGATAGCACACGAGCACGCCGCAAACATTCTGATAGCATATGAGCACGCCACAGACACTCTGATAGCACACAAGCACGTCGCAGACACACAGGTAGCACACGAGCACGTCGCAGACACACAGATAGAACATGAGCACGTCGCAGACACACAGATAACAGACGAGCACGCCGCAGACATTCTGATAGCACACGAGCATGCCGCAGACATTCTGATAGCATACGAGCACGCCACAGACACTCTGATAGCACACGAGCACATCGCAGACACACAGGTAGCACACGAGCACGTCGCAGACACACAGATAGAACATGAGCACGTCGCAGACACACAGATAGCACACGAGCACGCCGCAGACATTCTGATAGCACACGAGCACCCCACAGACACTCTGATAGCATACAAGTACGCCACAGACACTCTGATAGCACATGGGCACACCGCAGACACTCTGATAGCACACAAACATGCCGCACTCTGATAGCACACGAGCACACCACAGACACTCTGATAGCACATGAGCACGCCACATACACTCTGATAGCACACGAGCACGCCACAGACACTCTGATAGCACACGAGCACGCCACAGACACTCTGATAGCACACGAGCACGCCACAGACACTCTGATAGCACACGAGCATGCCAAAGACACTCTGATAGCACACCAGCACACCGCAGATACTCTGACAGCACACAAGCACGCCGCACTCTGATAGCACACGAGCACACCACAGACACTCTGATAGCATATGAGCACGCCACATACACTCTGATAGCACACGAGCACGCCACAGACACTCTGATAGCACACGAGCACGCCACATACACTCTGATAGCACACAAGCACGCTGCAAACACACAGATAGAACATGAGCACGTCGCAGACACACAGATAGAACATGAGCATGTCGCAGACACACAGATAACAGACGAGCACGCCGCAGACATTCTGATAGCACACGAGCATGCCGCAGACATTCTGATAGCATACGAGCACGCCACAGACACTCTGATAGCACACGAGCATGTCGCAGACACACAGGTAGCACACGAGCACGTCGCAGACACACAGATAGAACATGAGCACGTTGCAGACACACAGCACACGAGCACACCGCAGACATTCTGATAGCACACGAGCACCCCACAGACACTCTGATAGCATACAAACACACCACAGACACTCTGATAGCACACGAGCACACCACAGACACTCTGATAGCACACAAACATGCCCCACTCTGATAGCACACGAGCACACCACAGACACTCTGATAGCACATGAGCACGCCACATACACTCTGATAGCACACGAGCACGCCACAGACACTCTGATAGCACACAAGCACGCCACAGACACTCTGATAGCACACGAGCACGCCGCAGACATTCTGATAGCACATGAGCACCCCACAGACACTCTGATAGCATACGAGCATGCCACAGACACTCTGATAGCACACGAGCACGCCACAGACACTCTGATAGCACATGAGCATGCCAAAGACACTCTGATAGCACACCAGTACACCGCAGATACTCTGACAGCACACAAGCACGCCGCACTCTGATAGCACACGAGCACACCACAGACACTCTGATAGCATATGAGCACGCCACATACACTCTGATAGCACACGAGCACGCCACAGACACTCTGATAGCACACGAGCACGCCACATACACTCTGATAGCACACAAGCACGCTGCAAACACACAGATAGAACATGAGCACATCGCAGACACACAGGTAGCACACGAGCACGTTGCAGACACACAGATAGAACATGAGCACGTCGCAGACACACAGATAGCACACGAGCACACCGCAGACATTCTGATAGCACACAAGCACGCCGAAGATATTCTGATAGCACACGAGCACATCACAGACACTCTGATAGCATACGAGCACGCCACAGACACTCTGATAGCACAAGAGCACGCCGCAGACACTCTGATAGCACACGAGCATGGCACATACACTCTGATAGCACACAAGCACGCCGTAAACACACAGATAGCACACGAGCACGCCGCAGACACTCTGATAGCACACGAGCATGCCACAGACACTCTGATAGCACACGAGCATGCCACAGACACTCTGATAGCACACCAGCACGCTGCAGACACTCTGATAGCACACCAGCACGCCGCAGACACTCTGATAGCACACAAGCATGCCACAGACACTGATAGCACACGAGCATGCCACAGACACTCTGACAGCACACGAGCACGCCGCAGATACTCTGATAGCACACGAGCACGTTGCAGACACTCTGATAGCACACGAGAACGCCGCAGACACTCTGATAGCACACGAGCATGTCGCAGACACTCTGATAGCACACGAGCACGTCGCAGACACTCTGATAGCACTTGAGCACGCCGCAGACACTCTGATAGCACACGAGTATGCCACAGACACTCTGATAGCACACCAGCACGCTGCAGACACTCTGATAGCACACGAGCATGTCGCAGACACTCTGATAGCACACGAGCACGTCGCAGACACTCTGATAGCACTTGAGCACGCCGCAGACACTCTGATAGCACACGAGTATGCCACAGACACTCTGATAGCACACCAGCACGCTGCAGACACTCTGATAGCACACGAGCATGTCGCAGACACTCTGATAGCACACGAGCATGCTGGGATAACACCTTATCCAAGAACGTTCGCTCATCACTGTTAATTTCCAGTACAAAAATAACAGAGGAGCGGATACTTGGGGAAAACTTATTACCTGCTTTTCGCTTCTCTTTCTTCAATGCTGATATATGATCACGGCTTAAAAACTGAGGCTGCACAACTGAGATCTGCTGACAGTACGCCCACCCATGATTTCTGTGGGCTGCAGTGTTGCCATGGAGACTATTATTGGATATAATTCACCATCTACATAAATATTTACATCCGGAGAGATTTAATTGCAGCAATATGTGCATATGTGCGGACATTGATGTGGATGGCAATGATCATATATACACATTATTTCTGGAATCCATCGTATGGACCGTTCCCGCACCCCAGACTTTACACCTGCCGCTTAGGGAACTTTACTTTAAAGCAAACTCTACAGACTCTTTGCACCTTGTCGCTGCCTGGTTGTGTTTTTGCAGCGTCTGCTGAAAGTGCAATCCTTTTACCCCAGGAAGCAGCAATCATACTCCATTCCCCGGTCACAATATATATCGCAGGTAGCGGGTTACCTGTCAGAACGCAGCGGTATCAATGCTGGAAGAAGACGCTGCCGGCCAAGATCTCCAGCAGATCTCTTCATCATAATGTCTACTATGGTCAGAGGCCTGCAGAGAGAAGAGAGATGTTCAGCTGTAAACTACACAGCAGCCAATTACACTGATATGAGTGGCAGGAAGCAGGGAAGGAGCAGGATTAAGAACCACACAGCAGTGCTCTCACAAGGAATACTCTGAAAGGTTTGATTTTGTAGAGAAGAATAAAGATGCTGACCCATCACCAGCCACTGACAGCAACCACCTTAGACCAATGGCCGAGCATCTGCAGAGGGGGCAGCAGCGGGCACTGCAGGGACGGAGCCTTATTGTACAGGACGGGTCATCAGCTCTGAGCACTGCAGTACAGGCTCGTACTAAGCGTCAACTGCCAGGCGTCCCCAATAAAGTTTATACTCTGCCCTCATTATTCTTACTGACCCATCACTGCCACCTTCAGATAGCGGTATACCTGTGCATACAAAAAAGTCTCAGCTGTAATGTCCTCCACAAAGTACATAATGAATATGAGCCGCAGCTATGAATCCAGACAACCAAGAGAGCAAAGCAAACAGCAGGTGCAGATATAACCGAGAGTGCAGCTCTGGAGTTTAAGACACGATGTAACTCAGGATCAGTAATGTATGTACACAGTGACTGCACTAGCAGAACAGTGAGTGCAGCTCTGGGGTATAATACAGGATGTAACTCAGGATCAGTAATGTAATGTATGTACACAGTGACTGCACCAGCAGAATAGTGAGTGCAGCTCTGGGGTATAATACAGGATGCAACTCTAGATCAGTAATGTATGTACACAGTGACTGCACCAGCAGAATAGTGAGTGCAGCTCTGGGGTATAATACAGGATGTAACTCAGGATCAGTAATGTAATGTATGTACACAGTGACTGCACCAGCAGAATAGTGAGTGCAGCTCTGGGGTATAATACAGGAGGTAACTCAAGATCAGTAATGTAATGTATGTACATACACAGTGACTGCACCAGCAGAATAGTGAGCTCAGCTCTGGAGTATAATACAAGATGTAACTCAGGATCAGAAATGTAACGTATGTACACAGTGACTGTACCAGCAAAATAGTGAGTGCAGCTCTGGGGTATAATACAGGATGTAACTCAGGATCACTAATGTAATGTATGTACACAATGACTGCACCAGCAGAATAGTGAGTGCAGCTCTGGAGTATAATACAGGATGTAGCTCAGGATCAGTAATGTAATGTATGTACACAGTGACTGCACCAGCAGAATAGTGAGTGCAGCTCTGGGGTATAATACAGGATGCAACTCAGGATCAGTAATGTAATGTATGTACACAGTGACTGCACCAGCAGAATAGCGAGTGCAGCTCTGGAGTATAATACAGGATGTAGCTCAGGATCAGTAATGTAATGTATGTACACAGTGACTGCACAGCAGGAAGAGGTGGAGCCTGCTTGCCGTGTGCTTTGTGTGCTGCCTAGGGAGAGCTCCTGGGAAGGGAGGTAAAGTTTTTCATCCAGGACTTTTTGTCTGCCCCCTTCCCAGGAAAGAAGGCTCATTTTGGGACTGGCCTCCGGGGCAGGGCCCCCGGCTCCCGCCTCCCGGTCCAAGCCGGCGGGGGGTGGGAGGACTCCAACTCCGGCTAGGGCCACAAGATCTGGCCAAGGATCAGGCAAGGGATCCAGTATGAAGACCCGTAGGACCCCTGAGGCCGCGGCGGCTCCTTCCCCCGGAGGTAGGCCGAGTACGAGCAGGGGTGCTGCAGCGGTGCCCCTTGGTTGGGGTACTAAGGCGGCTAGAGAATCCGCCGTGGGCTATGGTTCACGCATCCATGCGCACCTCTGCGAGTATGAGGACGCCTCAAGGAAGCTAAAATCCCTCTGGGGGGAGTTGAGGGTAGCTAAGGACAGGTCTGACAGGGCCTCTGGCAATAAGAAGGCCGAGCTATCCGCCGCGGTCAAGAAGATAAAACAATCCATACAAGACCTGGAAAGCCGGAGGTGTGAGATCCTGGATGGCAGCGGGCCCTTCCGTGAAAAGCTGGAGAACGACGACCGGTTCAGAGCCATGACCGGTGGGGCTCCAGAGGGGTCACGGAGCTCCGGCCAGGTGGTGGAGGAGGATGATGAGGAATGCGAGGAGGAGGTCGCGCCCTACCCACCGCCTGGTGGCCTGGTAAGAGATCTCCAGGCGTCGCATAGCGGGATAGCCCCCGAGCAGGTGGCTCTCCCGTCAGATTCTGGCCCTTCAGGGGACAGCGGGAGCGAGGGGGAGGATGAGGATGGTGGTAGTAGCAGCGAGGGGGGTTGCCTCGTCATGCAGCAGATCCGGCAGATCGAGTCCCCGGTCCGTTTTAACCAGCTGAGGTTCGGGGATGAGATCCGTGAGGACGAGGCAACCAGGAGGGGGATGAAGAGGAAGGTTAAGAAAAGGAATAACAAGAAAACATCTACTGTGGAGAAATATGTGTATGTCCCCCTCTCTGGGGCCCCCCGATCCCGCTGTGCGGCACCCGCTACCCATCCTGGCTCGGGCTCTGTTGTGGGTCCGCAGCGAGGGAGCGGGGAGATTACAGGCCATGACACGCAGGGCGCTGCCTCTGTTTCTGGTAACGGAGGGGGTAGTGATGTGTCTGATATGGAGCATGATGTGGAAGGTGGCCCAGCGGTGGGCAAGAGAGTGGCAGCCGGGACCGCATCTCCGGCGGTGAGCGCTGGGGTGTCCGGGTCCCCCACTTACGGATCCGCTAAATCTGGATCGCTTCTGGGGACCCAGGCACCTAGTAAAGTAAAGGGGGCGGGGCCTGCGGCTTCGGCATTACAGGCTCATAAAAAGAAAATGGTGGGGGCTCCCCTGGCGGGGTCTGCGGTGAAGTCGGGGCCTCCTGCATTGGGGGCACCGCCGCTGGTGGATGCTGAGGGGGAGTGGCCTAGCCTGGGGCCAGCCGCTGGAGCTGCTGTGGCCAGGCTGTTTGTGGCCCAGGGTGTGGTGGTGGGGGGTGCTGTGCCTCAGGGGACTGGTACCGCTGGGGGGATTCCGGGGGGTGGATCCAGCTCTGGGTCGGCTCTGGGGGTCCCGCTGCGGCCAGTCTCAGGGGGCGTGGCCTCCTCGGCACCCGCTGCCCATGCAGGTGCAGCTTTGGATAGCTCTGCTGTGCGGCTGAAGGCTGGGGGCGTGGCTTCCCAAAGAAAGGAAAAAAAAATGGACTTAGCCAGCAATGGAGCAGGGACTGCAGCAGATAGCAGCAAGGGCACCTGCCTGGTGGGGTCCCCTGAGTCTGGGGGCTTACCTGCGGTGGGGGCTCCGGTGACAAGGCAGGATGGAGCTGGAGGCGGGTCTGCACCTGGCTTCCTACCTGCCAGTGAGGGAGGAGGCTCTGCGCCTGCTATGGTGGAAAGTCAGGCTGTGCTGCTTAAGTCCCATGGCAGCAGGACTCTTAAAGGGACAGCAGCGCTGTGTGTGCCAAACCCCCCAGCAGGGAGGATGCCACCAGTAGGTGGCGGTAGCCGTGAACCTGGAAATACCCAAAAGGTGAGGCAAAATAAAACTGACCCCAGTGTGCATGTGAGTGAGAGTGGGGTGACTGATGGAGTGGATGAGGAGGGTGCGGGTATGGAAGTGTCTATGGTTGAGGATGCGAGTGGCAGTGCGTCTAAGGTGGCAAGTGTGAGTACGGTGTCTGATGGTAGTGGGAGAAGGGGGGAGGGGGCCGGTCCATCTGCCCCCCCAGCCACAGGTTCTCGGAGTTATTCGGGGGGGGTGGCTGGAGCCCCGGGGTCTAGTCAGGGGGTTTCCTCGCCTCTGGACCTCAGGGATAGCGTTTTGCGGCGCCGCTTCCTGGAGGCCCTCAAAAAGGGAGAACGGACGATCGAAGTAGAGGGAAGAGTGGTGGACTTGGCCTTTTGGCTGGATAGACACGGCCAGGCTGCCTTCCAAGATAAAAGGGAAGGGGAAACGGTTTGGTCCCTCCCGACAGCCGGGCAGGGGGTGGCCAGGCGGAATGTGGTCCGTCTTCGGTGGAGGGGCAGTGAAGCGTGCCCGCCAAGGGCGAGGGTTGTGGAGCTCCTTCTGAAGATGGACTTCAGGGCGACGGACATCTTTGCCCTGATTCATCCGTTTGGCACCTCCTTCTTCGATGTCAGTTTTGTTCGGCCAGAGAGCTTGGAGCTTTTCTGGTCGAATTTCGAACTGGCAAAGGGGGAGCCCGGCTGGCGAGACTTTGCCGTGCAGGCGGTGTCTCGCCAAAATAGTGTAAAGAGGGTGACCGTTCTGACAAGTAACGAGTCACTCTCTGGGGTCGACATAATGACGTGGCTTTCCCGTTATGGGGAAGTCACCGAGGTACCTAAAAAAAAATAGGGACGAGTTTGGCATTTGGTCAGGGGGCTGGACCTTCATGGTAAAGTTGAAGGTTTCAGGAGGTACGGTCACCCACATCCCTTCCTCAGCATTTCTGGGGAGGGACAGAATCCAGATCTTCTACCAGGGGCAACCGAAGGTCTGCCACAGGTGCGGTGATCCCCGCCACTTCAGCGCAGGCTGCAAGGTACAGAAATGTGCCTTGTGTGGCGGGGTAGGCCATCTTGCCGCGGCCTGTGGTGACATTAGGTGTCACCTGTGTGTTGACCTAGGTCACCCGTATAGCCGCTGCCTCCGTTCCTTTTCCAGCACCATCTCTGGCCCGGCAGGGGGGAGCCAAGGGGGGGTCCCCGGTGGTGCAACTTCTGCTGTGCCTGAGGGTGGAGGCATGAGGGGAGCTGAGGGGTCGGTGAGGAAAGGCGAGGCTGGTACATCTGCCCACCAGTGGCAACAGGTGAGGAGCCGTAAGGGCAGGGGGCAGGATAAGCCTCAGGCAACTGGGGTGATGACTGCCCCCACCCTGGAGACGGCAGCCGAAGCCTCTGAGGCCCTGGGGGAGAAGGCGGTGAGCGAGGAGATCCGGAGGATGGAGAGGGAGGAGTTGGCTGCTTCTGATAACTCTTCCCAGTATGAAAGTCTGGATGAAGAGGTGGTGGAGCAGCCTAAAAAAACGGGTGACAATCGTACCGGTAAGAGTCGGAAGAAGAGGAAGAACAAGGCTAAAAAATCTAAGCCCCCCCCCTGGCCACTGGGGTGCCTACGGAAGGGCTCGCTGACTCCCCTCTGATCCCCCTCTCCAATCGGTTCCAAGCCCTCGATGACTCTGCTGTGTCGGAGGTCGGGGGTGAGGGGCTGGTCGCAACATCTGGGGTGCCTTCGGGGAGTGGTGAGGTCTGTCCTCCGGGGGATTCACACTCCTCTGGAGGGGGGACCACCTCGGGGTCCAGGGGCAAGGAATCTATTTCTGGGAAATCCAGTGCTATAAAGGAGGATATGGACACCTCGGTATCTTTAAAGAGGAGGGGTGAGTCGGGCTCCTCCTCAGAAGGGGAGAGGAAATCAGGGGGTACGGTTAAAAAACAGGCCATCTAACTCAATCACCCATGATGGCGGAACCTACCCCGTTGACTCTGGCGTCGATTAATGTCGCCAGCATAAAGTCAGATACGGCTAGATTTACGGCCTTTGATTTTTTCACCCGGGTTGAGGCTGATATTTTATTTTTGCAGGAGACCAGACTAACGGACCTGGGGTCCATCTACAAAGCAAAGAGGGAATGGAGGAGTGTCATGATCTCAATGGCAAGAGATCATAGCATCAGCATATATAGGAACTAGCTCTTGGAAGATGGAAACTGAGCTGACCATGAACTAAACCTAACGCACAACTAGCAGTGGCCGGGTAGCATGCCTACGTTGATTCTAGATGCCCAGCACCAGCCGGAGGACTAAATAAAACTAGCAGAGGAAAATATTAGTCCTAGCTCACCTCTAGAGAAATACCCCGAAAGGAGACAGAGGCCCCCCACATGTATTGGCGGTGAATCAAGATGAAATAACAAACGTAGTATGAAAATAGGTTTAGCAAATTTGAGGTCCACTTACTACATAGCAGAAGACAGGAAGGACACTTTCATGGTCAGCTAAAAACCCTATCAAAACACCATCCAGAAATTACTTTAAAACTCTGGCATTAACTCATAACACCAGAGTGGCAATTCCTGTTCACAAGAGCTTTCCAGACACAGTAACGAAACTACAGCTGTGAACTGGAACAAAAATGCAAAAACAAACATGGACAAGAGTCCAACTTATCTAGTAGTTGTCTAGGAGCAGGAACAAGCACAGAGAAGCTTCTGATAACATTGTTGACCGGCAAGCAACTAACAGAGCAGCAAGGTTATATAGCGACTCCCACATCTTGATGGGAACAGGTGAACAGAGAAGATGAAGACACCAGTTCAATTCCACCAGTAGCCACCGGGGGAGCCCAGAATCCAAATTCACAACAGTACCCCCCCCTCAAGGAGGGGGCACCGAACCCTCACCAGAACCACCAGGGCGATCAGGATGGGCCCTATGAAAGGCACGAACCAGATCAGAGGCATGAACATCAGATGCATTCACCCAAGAATTATCCTCCTGGCCGTATCCCTTCCACTTGACCAGATACTGGAGTCTCCGTCTGGAAACACGAGAGTCTAAGATTTTCTCCACAACGTACTCCAACTCACCCTCAACCAACACCGGAGCAGGAGGCTCAACGGAAGGCACAACCGGTACCTCATACCTGCGCAATAATGACCGATGAAAAACGTTATGAATAGAAAAGGATGCAGGGAGGTCCAAACGGAAGGAAACAGGGTTAAGAATCTCCAATATCTTATACGGGCCGATGAACCGAGGCTTAAACTTAGGAGAAGAGACCCTCATAGGGACAAAACGAGAAGACAACCACACCAAGTCCCCAACACGAAGACGAGGACCGACACGACGACGGCGGTTAGCAAAAAGCTGAGTCTTCTCCTGGGACAACCTCAAATTGTCCACCACCTGCCCCCAGATCTGATGCAATCTCTCCACCACAGCATCCACTCCAGGACAATCCGAAGATTCCACCTGACCAGAGGAAAATCGAGGATGAAACCCCGAATTACAGAAAAACGGGGACACCAAAGTGGCAGAGCTGGCCCGATTATTGAGAGCGAACTCCGCCAATGGCAAAAAAGCAACCCAATCATCCTGGTTAGCAGACACAAAACACCTCAGATATGTCTCCAGGGTCTGATTAATCCGCTCAGTCTGGCCATTCGTCTGAGGATGGAAAGCGGACGAAAAAGATAAATCTATGCCCATCCTAGCACAGAATGCCCGCCAAAATCTAGACACGAATTGGGTCCCTCTGTCAGAAACGATATTCTCAGGAATACCATGCAAACGAACAACATTTTGAAAAAACAGAGGAACCAACTCGGAAGAAGAAGGCAACTTGGGCAGAGGAACCAAATGGACCATCTTAGAGAAACGGTCACACACCACCCAGATGACAGACATCTTCTGAGAAACAGGCAGATCTGAAATAAAATCCATCGAGATGTGCGTCCAAGGCCTCTTAGGAATAGGCAAGGGCAACAACAATCCACTAGCCCGAGAACAACAAGGCTTGGCCCGAGCACAAACGTCACAAGACTGCACAAAGCCTCGCACATCTCGTGACAGGGAAGGCCACCAGAAGGACCTTGCCACCAAATCCCTGGTACCAAAAATGCCAGGATGACCTGCCAACGCAGAAGAATGAACCTCAGAGATGACTCTACTGGTCCAATCATCAGGAACAAACAGTTTATCAGGTGGGCAACGATCAGGTCTATCCGCCTGAAACTCCTGCAAGGCCCGCCGCAGGTCTGGAGAAACGGCTGACAATACCACTCCATCCTTAAGGATACCTGTGGGCTCAGAGTTACCAGGCGAGTCAGGCTCAAAACTCCTAGAAAGGGCATCCGCCTTAACATTCTTAGAACCCGGTAGGTATGACACCACAAAATTAAACCGAGAGAAAAATAATGACCAGCGCGCCTGTCTAGGATTCAGGCGCCTGGCGGTCTCAAGATAAACCAAATTTTTGTGGTCAGTCAATACCACCACCTGATGTCTGGCCCCCTCAAGCCAATGGCGCCACTCCTCAAAAGCCCACTTCATGGCCAAAAGCTCCCGATTCCCAACATCATAATTCCGCTCAGCGGGCGAAAATTTACGGGAAAAGAAGGCACAAGGCCTCATCACGGAGCAGTCAGAACTTTTCTGCGACAACACTGCCCCAGCTCCGATCTCAGAAGCGTCGACCTCAACCTGAAAAGGTAGAGCAACATCAGGCTGACGCAACACAGGGGCAGAGGAAAAACGGCGCTTAAGCTCCCGAAAGGCCTCCACAGCATCAGGGGACCAATCAGCAACATCAGCACCCTTCTTAGTCAAATCGGTCAATGGCTTAGCAATATCCGAAAAACCAGCAATAAATCGACGATAAAAGTTAGCAAAGCCCAAAAATTTCTGAAGACTCTTAAGAGAAGAGGGCTGCGTCCAATCACAAATAGCTTGAACCTTGACAGGATCCATTTCAATGGAAGAGGGGGAAAAAATATATCCCAAAAAGGAAATCCTCTGTACCCCAAAAACACACTTAGAACCCTTCACACACAAAGAATTAGACCGCAAAACCTGAAAAACCCTCCTGACTTGCTGGACATGAGAGTCCCAGTCATCCGAAAAAATCAGAATATCATCCAGATACACAATCATAAATTTATCCAAATAATCGCGAAAAATATCATGCATAAAGGACTGGAAAACTGACGGAGCATTTGAAAGACCAAAAGGCATCACTAAATACTCAAAGTGGCCCTCGGGCGTATTAAATGCGGTTTTCCACTCATCCCCCTGCCTGATTCGCACCAAATTATACGCCCCACGAAGGTCAATCTTAGAGAACCACTTGGCCCCCTTTATGCGAGCAAACAAATCAGTCAGCAACGGCAATGGGTATTGATATTTAACAGTGATTTTATTCAAAAGCCGATAATCAATACATGGTCTCAAAGAGCCGTCTTTTTTTGACACAAAGAAAAAACCGGCTCCTAAGGGAGATGACGATGGACGAATATGTCCCTTTTCCAAGGACTCCTTTATATATTCACGCATAGCAGCATGTTCAGGCACAGACAGATTAAATAAACGACCCTTTGGGTATTTACTACCCGGGATTAAATCTATGGCACAATCGCACTCTCGGTGCGGAGGTAACGAACCAAGCTTGGATTCTTCAAAGACGTCACGATAGTCAGACAGGAACTCAGGAATTTCAGAGGGAATAGATGATGAAATGGAAACCACAGGTACATCCCCATGAGCCCCCTTACATCCCCAGCTCAACACAGACATAGCTTTCCAGTCGAGGACTGGGTTGTGAGATTGCAGCCAAGGCAATCCTAGCACCAAATCATCATGTAGATTATACAGCACCAGAAAGCGAATAATCTCCTGGTGATCCGGATTAATACGCATAGTTACTTGTGTCCAGTATTGTGGTTTATTATTAGCCAATGGGGTGGAGTCAATCCCCTTCAGAGGAATAGGAGTCTCCAAAGGCTCTAAATCATACCCACAGCGTTTGGCAAAGGACCAATCCATAAGACTCAAAGCGGCGCCAGAGTCGACATAGGCGTCCGTGGTAATAGATGACAAAGAGCAAATCAGGGTCACAGATAGAATAAACTTAGACGGTAAGGTGCAAATGGAAACAGATTTACCAAGCTTTTTAGTGCGCTTAGAGCATGCTGATATAACATGAGTAGAATCACCACAATAGAAACACAACCCATTTTTCCGTCTAAAATTCTGCCGCTCGCTTCGGGACAGAATTCTATCACACTGCATACTCTCTGGCGATTTCTCAGTGGACACCGCCAGATGGTGCACTGGTTTGCGCTCCCGCAAACGCCTATCGATCTGAATAGCCATTGTCATGGACTCATTCAGACCCGCAGGCACAGGGAACCCCACCATAACATCCTTAATGGCATCAGAGAGACCCTCTCTGAAAGTCGCCGCCAGGGCGCACTCATTCCACTGAGTAAGCACAGACCATTTACGGAATCTTTGGCAGTAAATTTCCGCTTCATCTTGCCCCTGAGATAGGGACATCAAAGTTTTTTCTGCCTGAAGCTCCAAATGAGGTTCGTCATAAAGCAACCCCAAGGCCAGAAAAAACGCATCCACATTGAGCAACGCAGGATCCCCTGGTGTCAATGAAAAAGCCCAGTCTTGAGGGTCGCCCCGGAGCAAGGAAATCACAATCCTGACCTGCTGTGCAGGATCTCCGGCAGAGCGAGATTTCAGGGACAAAAATAATTTGCAATTATTTCGAAAATTCTGAAACCCAGATCTATTCCCCGAGAAAAATTCCGGCAAAGGAATTCTCGGCTCAGATACAGGTGCATGACAAACAAAATCTTGCAAATTTTGTACCTTCGTGGCGAGATTATTCAAACCTGCAGTTACACTCTGAAGATCCATTGCAAACAGGTGAACACAGAGCCATTCAAAGGAGAGAAAAAAAAAAAAAAAAAAAAAAAAATTTCAGCAGACTACTTATTTCTCTCCTTTCTCAGCCAAGGATTTTAACCCTTTAGTGGGCCGGTCAAACTGTCATGATCTCAATGGCAAGAGATCATAGCATCAGCATATATAGGAACTAGCTCTTGGAAGATGGAAACTGAGCTGACCATGAACTAAACCTAACGCACAACTAGCAGTGGCCGGGTAGCATGCCTACGTTGATTCTAGATGCCCAGCACCAGCCGGAGGACTAAATAAAACTAGCAGAGGAAAATATTAGTCCTAGCTCACCTCTAGAGAAATACCCCGAAAGGAGACAGAGGCCCCCCACATGTATTGGCGGTGAATCAAGATGAAATAACAAACGTAGTATGAAAATAGGTTTAGCAAATTTGAGGTCCACTTACTACATAGCAGAAGACAGGAAGGACACTTTCATGGTCAGCTAAAAACCCTATCAAAACACCATCCAGAAATTACTTTAAAACTCTGGCATTAACTCATAACACCAGAGTGGCAATTCCTGTTCACAAGAGCTTTCCAGACACAGTAACGAAACTACAGCTGTGAACTGGAACAAAAATGCAAAAACAAACATGGACAAGAGTCCAACTTATCTAGTAGTTGTCTAGGAGCAGGAACAAGCACAGAGAAGCTTCTGATAACATTGTTGACCGGCAAGCAACTAACAGAGCAGCAAGGTTATATAGCGACTCCCACATCTTGATGGGAACAGGTGAACAGAGAAGATGAAGACACCAGTTCAATTCCACCAGTAGCCACCGGGGGAGCCCAGAATCCAAATTCACAACAGAGGAGTGGGCCCTCATACTGGTCTCTTGCGGCCAAGCCGTATAGCGGGGTAGCGGTCCTTTTTAAGACCGTGGAGGTGGAATGCAGACGGGTGATCGAGGTAGAAATGGGGAGATGTTTGGTCCTTGACGTCTTCATGAGGGGACAGGAGCTTCGGCTCATCAATATCTATGGCCCACAATCCAAGTGGGACCGTAAATGTCTCTTCCTGAGGATCAAGCCCTATCTTTTTACGAGCCGGCAGGTGGTCTTCGGTGGGGATTTTAATACTGTAACCAGACTCCGTGATAGGGGAGGCCCCGGAGACCGGCTGGCTTATGATAGCGTAGCCTTGAATAGCATAGTAAGCGAAGCTCGCCTGGTGGATGTCCACATCCGGCACACCCCAGGTCACGGGGGTTTCACCTTTTTTAGGGGAAGCAGTAGGTCTAGGATAGATAGGTTTTTTTTAAAGGAGGAAGCCGTCTCTTCTGCAGTGTCCGCTGTTGAGGTGGAGTTCTCCGATCACTGTTTCATTTTCTTTACTTTGAATGTGCAGCGCCCCAGAGTCCTGGTCGTTGCAGTACTGTGGCTCCGCCACTATGGGGAGCTATGGTGCGTCCGATGGCACTGAAGGAGTTCATCTGATCAGGTATCACAGACACCAATACATTTCACAGCCGGGCCTCCGGGGGGAGCTAAGGGTGCTATTCATTAGGCCACTCCCCACCATAGTGGGTAAACTGGGGGTCAGGCAGGAAGTTAGATCAGAAAGCTGACTGGGTTGGAACCAGGCAACACCTTGTGGCAGAGGGTGTTGTAGGGGAAGATACAGTAGGGTCTCTGTCAGGGGTGGGATCCTGACAGAGGCTTGGCATTGGAAAGAACGTAACGGGACCGTGCCTGCTCCGGGTAGCGGCGGTGCCCAAGAAAGGATTAGAAGAGAGATAGATTGTGCTGAGTGAGAAACGGGATCACGCAAAGGAGAAATACCAGTAGGAGTCGTGCTGTAAGACCGAAGCAACATCCTACTGAGGCGCAATACCGGTGGCCGGAACGCTGAGGGAGTAGAACAACATTCAGCTTCAAGCAATACTCCAAACAGCGGCAGGACAGTCAGTCTCAGGCGGGCTGTCTAACTCAAATCACCTATGAAGTCTTGGGAGGCAATTTTGGGAGAGGGGCGTCTCTAGGGTCCCGGAAGAACTCCAGGCCTACCCGTCAAACGGGTGCCGTTCCTACCCGAACCTCAGGGAGGGACGGAGGATTAGCAGAACATCATCTAGTCGAGTTGTGAGGGAACATCAGAAACAGACACAACAGTTGTGGGGTACTTTCCGTAAGCACAGCAGGGAAGGACTACAACACATAGCGCTAGGGGGAAGGCACAGATTTCCTCCTGTGAAGAGAACTCTGGAAGTGTCATTGGACCGGCCGAACTTGCGCAGCCTGGTGAGCCGTATTCTGGATTGAGGACCCAGAGATCTTCAGTAAAGAGACTGCAACCTGGTGTCCTCATTATTTATCGCGACCTGCACCCCACAACTGCACCGTTACAACACCACTTATTGCACCGGACGTCCCCCACTGACAGACAGGGCCACGGACCGGGTCTAGCCACCGTGACAACCCCAGGACTGAGATCCCAGAGGCCCGGCTCCGGGTATCCCTCGACCCTGCGGCGGTGTGGGGGCGCTCCAATTTGGCGTCACGAACAGGATCTACTTAAGCCTGAAGAATCAGGTCATGTGTGCCTTGGAACTGTGATTTATCGTGCTTGGACTGTGCTTTATTACAAGGACTGTGTGTTGCCACTTGCCGCCAGAAGTTCCCGCCAAAACCGCCGCCATTACAGCGCTAAGGAGAGCGCAGGAGAAGAAGAAGGGCGTGGAAGTGGGCGTGAACAAGCTGAAGAGCGCGAAAGACAATGGCCGCCCAGTCTAAATATCTCGGCCCCTTGAGGACGTGTCCGTCAGCAGCCGAGATCCGCCTCCTGATCCTTAATGGTGGGCAGAGACAACGAAAACGAAACCGCCCACGAAGAAGAGAGCGGGAAAAGGACCAGGAAGAAGGAGCGAGCGACATGGAGGACGCCATGGCGAGCCGCCCGGAGCCGGAGCGTGGGGTCGGAGCAGAGGACTCCCCCAGCCACCCGGAGGGGCACCGCAACCAGGCCTCCACCGCTGATGCTGAATTCCTGCAGGCCGGAGTGGACGAGCTCAGCGACCGACCCCGGCGGACGCAGCTGAGCACTGAGGCCGGGTGGAAGAAGGCCATCATCAGGAGCCTCACCGGACATCTGTCGGCAGCCTCATCTGGTCCGGAGCAGGGAAGAAGTCCCAGCGCTCCGAAGCTGGAAAGCAAGGCCCTGCCGGAAAGGGGTATGCTGCAAGCAGAGATGACAATGTCGCAGCACAAGGCCCTGCAACCAGCGTTCCAGACCCCAGCGGAGGCAGAGCAGACCGGCACCGGAGGGACCGCATCTGAAGCAGGTATGAAAGACGACCCTTCCCTGACGACCGACACCCCTCCAGTGACTGCTAGTGCCACAGCTGCTGACTCCGTTCCAGTGACTGATCTTGCAGCGGCTGCTACCTCTGCTGCAGCAAATGCCCATACTCAAGCTGCGCAGACCTCCATCGCTGCGCATGATTTAACCATACATGAAGGACGGATTAACGGCGTTTGTCCAGCACTGGGTGTAACCCTGGACCTCACTTTGCCCAGGCCAAGAAGGGTTAAGTGCCAGGTGCAGCCCTGGAAGCCGTGCAACTAAACCTCGGAAACCTGAAACTGTAAATAGTTAACTGTTTATTTCCTTGCTGTTTTGCTGCTAAAACCCGTCCTGGGTTAACTCTTAAAGGGATCCCTTTGTTGACCCGGGATCCCTATTGCTTTTTATTTTAGCTTTCACTTTCATTTTTGCTTTTTGGTTCACAATGTTATAAAAACTGCTGAAATCATGAACAGTGCATGATCCGAACTTCTTGTACATAGTTTGCACCTTATTAAAGGCGCTCCCTACTGGTTTTACTTAAAGAAGGACTCTTTGCGAAGATACCGCACTGGAACCTTTGCTGAGTATGGACTGGTAGCTTGAGAAAATACGCTACCTCACAGAGACTTGGTCCTCTCTTAAAGGGGATGTTCATTTGCCGCATTTCGATAGAAATATTGCTTAAGACAAGTAGCAATAATGTTGATGAGAGAAAAGTGATGATAATGTTGTACGAGAAAGTTATATGTGTTTAATTAGTTAAATGTGAAGAAATACTGATGATGTGCTCTGAGAAGTAAAAAGGTGAAAGATAGAAGAAGGATGCAGCGGACCCGTAGGGATAGACGTGGAGTCCAGCATGCATGATAGAAAGAAAGATAATGAGAAGGCTTAATGTTCAGAAGAAAATGCTTGATAATGTTGATAGATAGTTAGGATAGAAGGTAAACCCTGAGTCCTCATAAGAGTCATGTAGAGATGGCTCAGTGCTCTTAAACTGAAAGTAATGTTATGTTCTATACTGTGTATAGTAGTTGAAAAGGCAGTAGGCCCTGGCTGAACGGGGCGGTCCTGTAACAGAAAGGAGAGGCAGTAGGTCTGGCGCCGATAGGACAGGCGGTCCTGCAGATTTAAAGAAGGAGAATGAAAAAGTTAAAATACCTTATAATGTGATTATAGGAAGGTCTTTAGTGGACTAAGAGTGTATGTCCTTAAAGGCGATGTTAAATTATTGTCCAACAATTTTGCACTTAGTAGAATACCCGGTTGGGTAACAGGAGTTATTTATAGCCTGTAATTTATAATGTTAACCATGTTTGTAACGTTCAAGTGTTCTCACCTCCCATAAAGGGAAGCTTGTTCAAGTATACTTATTGTTATTGCACTCAACCAAACTGTATGTCTTTTTGCTAAACTTGTATTGTTGTTTTCTTCCCAGTCCCGGAGTACTGTGTTTAACCAGGGGGGAGTGCAGCGCCCCAGAGTCCTGGTCGTTGCAGTACTGTGGCTCCGCCACTATGGGGAGCTATGGTGCGTCCGATGGCACTGAAGGAGTTCATCTGATCAGGTATCACAGACACCAATACATTTCACAGCCGGGCCTCCGGGGGGAGCTAAGGGTGCTATTCATTAGGCCACTCCCCACCATAGTGGGTAAACTGGGGGTCAGGCAGGAAGTTAGATCAGAAAGCTGACTGGGTTGGAACCAGGCAACACCTTGTGGCAGAGGGTGTTGTAGGGGAAGATACAGTAGGGTCTCTGTCAGGGGTGGGATCCTGACAGAGGCTTGGCATTGGAAAGAACGTAACGGGACCGTGCCTGCTCCGGGTAGCGGCGGTGCCCAAGAAAGGATTAGAAGAGAGATAGATTGTGCTGAGTGAGAAACGGGATCACGCAAAGGAGAAATACCAGTAGGAGTCGTGCTGTAAGACCGAAGCAACATCCTACTGAGGCGCAATACCGGTGGCCGGAACGCCGAGGGAGTAGAACAACATTCAGCTTCAAGCAATACTCCAAACAGCGGCAGGACAGTCAGTCTCAGGCGGGCTGTCTAACTCAAATCACCTATGAAGTCTTGGGAGGCAATTGTGGGAGAGGGGCGTCTCTAGGGTCCCGGAAGAACTCCAGGCCTACCCGTCAAACGGGTGCCGTTCCTACCCGAACCTCAGGGAGGGACGGAGGATTAGCAGAACATCATCTAGTCGAGTTGTGAGGGAACATCAGAAACAGACACAACAGTTGTGGGGTACTTTCCGTAAGCACAGCAGGGAAGGACTACAACACATTGCGCTAGGGGGAAGGCACAGATTTCCTCCTGTGAAGAGAACTCTGGAAGTGTCATTGGACCGGCCGGACTTGCGCAGCCTGGTGAGCCGTATTCTGGATTGAGGACCCAGAGATCTTCAGTAAAGAGGTAAAGAGACTGCAACCTGGTGTCCTCATTATTTATCGCGACCTGCACCCCACAACTGCACCGTTACAACACCACTTATTGCACCGGACGTCCCCCACTGACAGACAGGGCCACGGACCGGGTCTAGCCACCGTGACAACCCCAGGACTGAGATCCCAGAGGCCCGGCTCCGGGTATCCCTCGGCCCTGCGGCGGTGTGGGGGCGCTCCAAATGTTACAGAGACCCCCCGGATGGGGAGAGGCCTATGGAAGCTGAATTCGTCCCTTCTGGAAGAGGCGGAAGTAAGACAGTCCTTTGAGGAATTTCTTCAGAGCCAGGTACCTCTCTTGGGTCTTTGTAGCAGTAAGTCTGAGTGGTGGGAGATCTTCAAAAGAAGGGTCGCAGGGTTCTTCCGTCAGCTCTCGAGCCTCAGAGGCCTGAACAGGTACCGCCTGTATCGGGAGCTGGGGAGGAAACTCGAGCAGCTCGTCTCGACTGGAGGGGACCGAGAGGAAATCTCCAGGGTGAAGACCTTGCTCAAGGGGTGCCAGTATGATAGGCACACATCCTTGGTTTTTGAGAGGGATTTCGGGAGGTACCGCTCGCCCGACCCTTACAGAAACTGCAGGTTGTCAGTGAATTGTAAGATGGTGAGAGGACTGATTGACAGTACGGGGTCCCTGAACAGATCCAAATCAGGGATCCTGGAGGTGGTCAGATCCTTCTACTTGCACCTCTTGGGGAGGAGGGATCCTGATCGGGATGAGATGTCGGCTTTCCTGACTGAAACCATCCCTGAGCCAGGGGATGACCCCTCTCTTCATGTTTTGGCAGAAGCAATCAGGGAAGAGGAAGTGAGATGGGCGATTGATGGGCTCCGGCCCAAAAAGTCGCCCGGTCCGGATGGCTTAACATCCGAGTTCTACAAGACTTTTAGGGACTCTTCGGTCCCCCTCTTGACTGAGGTTTTTAATGAGTGCCTCTCCTCGGACATTCTACCCAGTTCAATGAGGAAGTCAGCCCTGATTATCCTGTCAAAGGGTAAAGACTCGTCCCGTATTGAGAATTGGCGTCCCATAGCGCTTCTCAATACGGACCGAAAGGTTCTGGCAAAGGTGCTTTTTAATCGGTTGGTGCAGTTTGTGCCCCGGCTCCTTTCGGGGGCCCAGCACTGCTCTGTTCCAGGCCGCAGTACATTTAGTGCTGTGCTCGGTGTCCGGGAGGCAGTGGAGCAGGGCAGGGCAGGTCACTGGAAGGGGTACTTGCTGTCCTTAGACCAGGCGAAGGCCTTTGACCGGGTTAACCATGAGTACCTCTGGTCCGTCCTTCTGAGGTATGGTCTGCCTGGGAGGTTTGTTGATTGGTTGAGAGTTTTATACAATGGGGCAGAGACTTTTCCGCTCGTGAACGGTTGGGTCGGACACCCTTTTGAGGTGAGGTCTGGTGTCCGCCAGGGCTGTCCTCTGAGCCCGCTGTTATACGTGTTTGCGATCGACCCCCTTTTAAGGAGGGTGGAGCGTGGACCGTTGGTGGGAGTCAGGATGGACCAGGCGGAGCCAGAGGCCGCCTTGAGGGTAGTGGCGTACGCTGATGATGTTTCCCTTTTTGTATCCTCGAGAGAGGAGGCAGATTGGGTGATGTCTGAGGTTGAACGCTACTCGGTGGCATCCGGTTCCATGATCAACCGGGACAAGTGTGAGAGTCTCTGGCTGGGAGGGGGAGATCCAAGTTTTGATCTCCCGGACACCCTTCCAGGGCCTCAGGCCACAGCAAAAATATTAGGCATCAGTTTCGGCCCGGGGGACTATCCCCAGCAAAACTGGGAGGGCAGACTTAAGATTGCCGCCCAGAAGGTGGATCAGTGGAAGGGTTGGTCTTTGACCCTAAGGGAAAGGGTTAGTCTTGCCAAGGGCTATTTGCTTCCTTTGCTAATATATTTGGGCAGCGTCTGCATCTTGCCAGAGCCTCTTTGGACACGGGTCTACAGCCTGTTTTTCCAATTGTTATGGGGAAATAGGCTGAACCTAATCAAGAGGGAGGTCACGTACTGCACGAGGAGACTAGGAGGGTTGGGTATGGTCAACCCAGTGGTGTTTCTAGTAAACACCTTTCTTAAGGCAAACATCGCCAACCTCTGGTCAGAGAGGGCTCCTCTGTGGGTATTCTCCTGTAGGGGGTGGTTTCGGCCTTTCTTCCAGGAATGGGAGACAGGAGGGCAGGTAAAGGACCTTCGAACACCTCATGGGCATCTTCCGGCTTATGCTACCCCGGTTCTGAAGGTGATCCGTTGGTGGGGTCTGGGAGTGTGGGAGATCAGGACCATGTCGAGAAGGTTACTTGACAATAGGGTCCTGTTGACCCACTTTCAGAAGCCCCTGGCGCTCAGGGATTGCCCAAGCCGGGATCTGGAGGTGGGGCTCGGGTTATTGAACTCTAAGCGGATCCCCTTGAAGTTTTGGGACTTGGCTTGGCGCTGCTTCCATGGGAAGCTGTATGTGAGGGACAACCTGAAGTGCAGATGCTCTGATGACCGGGATTGTCCCCGCGAAGAGTGTGGCGGTATGCTTGAAAGCATGGAGCATTTCCTGCTTCGGTGTCCCTTTAATACAGAGGTCTACAGCAGGGTGGGTGCTTCCATTGGCTGGCCTAGGCTGGCAGGCCTTTCCTATGCGGAGTGGGCCTATGGGGCATTCAGGTCCCTTGGTGGCCGAGATCGGGGCACTGTTTTCTTAGTTAGTTTAGTAACTAGGTTCCACACGTGGAATGCACGGTGTCTAGTGTCTACTCAGCGGAAAGTCCTCCCCAGGGAAGAGGTGATTAGGAACATCCTGGGTGACCTGGCAAAAGTGCGCTTGCTGGAGTTTGAGAGGCTGGGTGCAGGGAGGGCCTCTCTTCTTTGGAGGGGTTTCTCCTTTAATGTGCCCTAGGGAGAGTTAGGTTCTGTGCCTGTGATAGGGTTGAGTTAGTCTTTTTTATCTTTTTATCTTTATTTTGTAGGGTCAGATAGATGTGTAGGGACAGGGAGGGACAGATAGGGACAGTCTTTAGGGACAGGTAGTTAGTATTAGGTTGGTAGTGAGGGTCAGTGAGGGACAGGTAGGGGCAGGTAGGGAGAGATTGGTAGGGCTATAGGGACAGGATTTTCTCTTTTGTGTTGTTAGGGAGGGTCAGGGTGATGTGCGGTAGATTAGGGTGAGAGCCTCTATGGTCTCCAGTTCCTGGTGGTGGGCTGTAACCCTCACTTATAGATTTTTGTTTTGTAATTGGTAACCCGGGTATAGGGCTTGCAAGCATTGAACTTGGGCCTGTTCTTTGGTCATGGTTAAGGTGTGTATTGGTTATTATTATGTTATTATTGATTATATGTTATTATAAGGTTGTATATATGTTACATGTGTACTATGATGCGTGTAGGGGGGATTTAGTTTAGGTGGGGTGGGGGGTTTCTTGGGGGGTGGGGGGATGGGTTTTGGAGAATGGACGTCCGGCGGGATGCCAAGAAGAGGAAAAAAGGGCCATAAACTTCTGTGGACCTTGTTGTATAGTGAAGGCCACAAACTTTCGTGGGACCTTGTGTGATAGGCCACAAACTTCCGTGGGACCTTGTGTGATAGGCCACAAACTCTCGTGGGACCTGGTGTGATAGGCCACAAACTTTCGTGGGACCTTTGGGGGAATGGTGGTGGTTTAGTTTAGGAGGTTAAAATATATATATATATATATATATATATATATATATATATATATATATATAAAATATATGATTAAGTTTCGGCCAGGTGGCCTATTTGCTTTCTTTAGGGCAGTTGGCCGACTTTTGTTTATTTTTCTACGGATGAATGCATGGGTATGTGTGTATGAGGGAAAAAGGTACAAGGGGAGAGGAAAAAGGATATAGGTTGAGGTCTCTTCCCTTGCTGGGGGGTATTAATGAAATGGAGGAACATTTTGTTTGTATAAATATGCTGGACATTGGACTTTTGGGGACTGTGAATAATTTGTTTTGTTATTGAGTTTGTCTGTAAGCTTTGCCTGTAAGTTTTGTTTTGTACTTTTATAATAAAAAAGAGATACAGGAGGTAAATCAGGATCAGTAATGTAATGTATGTACACAGTGACTGCACCAGCAGAATAGTGAGTGCAGCTCTGGGGTATAATACAGGAGGTAACTCAAGATCAGTAATGTAATGTATGTACACAGTGACTGCACCAGCAGAATAGTGAGTGCAGCTCTGGAGTATAATACAGGATGTTACTCAGGATTAGTAATGTAATGTATGTACACAGTGAGTGCACCAGCAGAATAGTGAGTGCACCACTGGAGTATAATACAGGATGTAACTCAGGATCAGTAATGTAATGTATGTACACAGTGACTGCACCAGCAGAATAGTGAGTGCAGCTCTGGGGTATAATACAGGAGGTAACTGAGGATCGGTAATGTATGTACACAGTGACTGCACCAGCAGAATAGTGAGTGCAGCTCTGGGATATAACACAGGATGCAACTCTAGATCAGTAATGTATGTACACAGTGACTGCACCAGCAGAATAGTGAGTGCAGCTCTGGGGTATAATACAGGAGGTAACTCAGGATCAGTAATGTAATGTATGTACACAGTGACTGCACCAGCAGAATAGTGAGTGCAGCTCTGGGGTATAATACAGGATGTAACTCAGGATCAGTAATGTAATCTATGTACATACACAGTGACTGCACCAGCAGAATAGTGAGCTCAGCTCTGGAGTATAATACAAGATGTAACTCAGGATCAGAAATGTAACGTATGTACACAGTGACTGTACCAGCAAAATAGTGAGTGCAGCTCTGGGGTATAATACAGGATGTAACTCAGGATCACTAATGTAATGTATGTACACAATGACTGCACCAGCAGAATAGTGAGTGCAGCTCTGGAGTATAATACAGGATGTAGCTCAGGATCAGTAATGTAATGTATGTACACAGTGACTGCACCAGCAGAATAGTGAGTGCAGCTCTGGGGTATAATACAGGATGCAACTCAGGATCAGTAATGTAATGTATGTACACAGTGACTGCACCAGCAGAATAGCGAGTGCAGCTCTGGAGTATAATACAGGATGTAGCTCAGGATCAGTAATGTAATGTATGTACACAGTGACTGCACCAGCAGAATAGTGAGTGCAGTTCAGGAGTACAATACAGAATATAACTCAGGATCAGTAATGTATGTACACAGTGACTGCACCAGCAGAATAGCGAGTGCAGCTCTGGAGTATAATACAAGATGTAACTCAGGATCAGCAATGTAACGTATGTACACAGTGACTGCACCAGCAAAATAGTGAGTGCAGCTCTGGGGTATAATACAGGATGTAACTCAGGATCAGTAATGTAATGTATGTACACAGTAACTGCACCAGCAGAATAGTGAGTGCAGCTCTGGAGTATAATACAGGATGTAACTCAGGATCAGTGATGTAATGTATGTACAGTGACTGCACCAGCAAAATAGTGAGTGCAGCTCTGGGGTATAATACAGGATGTAACTCAGGATCAGTAATGTAATTTATGTACACAGTGACTGCACCAGCAGAATAGTGAGTGAGTGCAGCTCTGGAGTATAATACAGGATGTAACTCAGGATCAGTAATGTAATGTATGTACACAGTGACTGCACCAGCAGAATAGTGAGTGCAGCTCTGGAGCATAATACAGGATGTAACTCAGGATCAGTAATGTAATGTATGTACACAGTGACTGCACCAGCAGAATATTGAGTGCAGCTCTGGAGTATATAATACAGGATGTAACTCAGGATCAGTAATGTATGTACACAGTGACTGCACCAGCAGAGTATTGAGTGCAGCTCTGGAGTATAATACAGGATGTAACTCAGGATCAGTAATGTAATGTATGTGCACAGTGACTGCACCAGCAGAATAGTGAGTGCAGCTCTGGAGTATAATACAGGATGTAACTCAGGATCAATAATGTAATGTATGTACACAGTGACTGCACCAGCAGAATAGTGAGTGCAGCTCAGGAGTACAATACAGAATATAACTCAGGATCAGTAATGTATGTACACAGTGACTGCACCAGCAGAATAGCGAGTGCAGCTCTGGAGTATAATACAAGATGTAACTCAGGATCAGCAATGTAACGTATGTGCACAGTGACTGCACCAGCAAAATAGTGAGTGCAGCTCTGGGGTATAATACAGGATGTAACTCAGGATCAGTAATGTAATGTATGTACACAATGACTGCACCAGCAGAATAGTGAGTGCAGCTCTGGAGTATAATACAGGATGTAGCTCAGGATCAGTAATGTAATGTATGTACACAGTGACTGCACCAGCAGAATAGTGAGTGCAGCTCTGGGGTATAATACAGGATGTAACTCAGGATCAGTAATGTAATGTATGTACACAGTGACTGCACCAGCAGAATAGTGAGTGCAGCTCTGGAGTATAATACAGGATGTAACTCAGGATCAGTAATGTAATGTATGTACACAGTGACTGCACCAGCAGAATAGTGAGTGCAGCTCTGGGGTATAATACAGGATGCAACTCAGGATCAGTAATGTAATGTATGTACACAGTGACTGCACCAGCAGAATAGCGAGTGCAGCTCTGTGGTATAATACAGGATGTAACTCAGGATCAGTAATGTAATGTGTGTACACAGTGATTGCACCAGCAGAATAGTGAGTGCAGCTCTGGAGTATAATACAGGATGTAACTCAGGATCAGTAATGTAATGTATGTACACAGTGACTGCACCAGCAGAATAGTGAGTGCAGCTCAGGGGTACAATACAGAATATAACTCAGGATCAGTAATGTAATGTATGTACACAGTGACTGCACCAGCAGAATAGCGAGTGCAGCTCTGGAGTATAATACAGGATGTAACTCAGGATCAGTACAGGATCAGTAATGTAATGTGTGTACAGTGTCTGATTTTATGGGATTCTTTCTGTGTGTGACCTGTATTATACAGTGAGAAAATAATCACACCCTTTCATAATGTACAGTACATTGAAACTTTAACAGAAGGTTCTCTGCATTTTCTGGGATTTTTCTGCTGTTGCTTCATCATTTCAGTCTGAATCTTTGTAGTGCTCAATATTTGATAAATCTGTTTCACAGTTTGGACGCAGGAGGAGATGAAGAGAAAACGTTCTCTCATCAGTCTGTGAAATACCACTGGGCTGATATGGATATACTAGGACGTGTATCTGTTCTGAGTCCCAGATCTCATGTCAGGGATGAGGATGATGGAATAGTAGTTATTACCAGCTGAATGCAGCTCATTAGACAATAGTGGATAGACGACAGCACAGATACAGCACTTCCCGCGAGTGTTGTGTCTCCCCATCTGTGTTGGAGATAGGGCTGTGCCGTTTGGCCGTGAGATTCAGCAGAGAAGCCTCCAAAATGAACACATGCAAACTGACTGACATATGTTTGTGTGATGTTTTGCAGAGAGCTGCGCGCCCCGATGCCAGGCAGACTGCGGTGCAGGGACATTTACCCAAGGACTGACCTGGGGGGCGAAGACAATAGTGGAGATGTATTCTAATGATATGACAATATGAAAAGACTTAAAGGGGTTGTCCACTACGAGACAATTCCTTTTTAATTGCTATATTCTTCCATGTAAAGTAAAATCACCCTGCACTCACAATTAAATATACTTATGTTGTATATTTATTCAGGACTTCTTACCAGATGTGATACTCCAAAGAAAATGTCAAGATAATTAGAATACAAAATGTAGTGGTTTATTGGATTATTCACCAAAAAGAATCATTACAACAAAATATAAAATATGTGAAGTACTTACAATGAAATTGTTCATTTGGCCATATTTAGCTCATTAGATAAGTTGCTAGTCCATGAGTAACAGTTCTCAGCTGCTTACCCAGGATATCGTAAACTTCAGAAGCACATGCCTCTGTGTGTGTTTGGGCCTAAAATGCCATATGGGCAGGAACATGCATCAAGCTTTTTTCCAGGATGTCCCTCCTGAAAGCATCATCAAGGTCGTCCTTCTTATCCTTATAGGGACAGAAAACACACGAGAGGTTAAAAGGCCTCTCCCACCCACACCCCTTAGTGCTTTTCCTATACCTGTAAGAACAGACACAAGAGAAGACGTGTGAGAGCAAAGAGTCTCAGGAGCGAGGTTACCTGGATAGACTTAGGCTATCCTCTCCTTCCCCCTGTCAAGTGGTTCGCTGCTAACACCCCTCGAAAGGGGGGTTCATCAGCCACAAATCAGTTGGACAAGGAGAGCTCCTGGTTTGCGAGCCACTTCCCTCCAGTGGGGGGCTCTCGGCTCAGGCATCTGCCGGCGGAGCTCTGCTCGTTTCGGGACAGACTGTGCAGCATGAGTGAAGAGGTGCACTTCCGGTGACGTCACTGAAGCCAGCAGCATACTTCCGGGCGGGGACGTGAGTTCCACGGTGGAACGCAAAAGATCTGCAAAGGAAGACAAGGTAGTATAAAAGTATTTTCATTGTCTATTGGGGCATGGCTGGACACATCTAGCACAAGGATGGAAGAGGCAGGCCATGCAGACAATCCTGTAGTGCAGATCATGGTAAATATGAGCAGTTGTAAAAAGACTACTCACTAATGTATTCCTGTATACTTAATATCTTCCCTGTTTTTACAAATTTAGGACAGGGGAACCCCTGCTACAAACGTTTAACCCCTTAGTGACAGCCAATTTGGTACTTAATGACCGAGCCAATTTTTACAATTCTGACCACTGTCACTTTATGAGGTTATAACTCTGGAACGCTTTAACAGATCCTGCTGATTCTGAGACTGTTTTTTCATGACATATTGTACTTCATGTTAGTGGTAACATTTCTTTGATATTACTTGCGATTATTTATGAAAAAGCAGAAATATGGCGAAAAGTTTTAAAATTTTGCAATTTTCAAACTTTGTATTTTTATGCCCTTAAATCAGAGAGATATGTGCAGCGCCCCAGAGTCCTGGTCGTTGCAGTAATGTTGTTCTTCCACCAGGGGGAGCGATATTACGTCTGAAGGCAATAAAGGAGATCTTCTGTCCAGGTATCACAACCACACACAACACACTTCACACTCCAGCCGCCAGGGGGGGCAAAGGTTCTATTTACTAGGCCACTCCTCACAGTTAGGTAAAACTGTTAGTTGGAGGGAAAGTTAGGGAGTTCCTGGCTGGAGACCGAGACAGAAAGGTCTCCAGACCGAGCTGGCTGGAGGGAGTTCCAGTCAGATCCAGACAGAGGTCTGAGGAGGACGAGGGTCCACGGAGCTGCGCCTGCCCCACGTGCGGCAGCATCCAGAGAAAGAGATATAGAAGAGAAGTGTATTGCAGTGAGTGAGAAACGAAGTCATAGCAAAAGGAGAGTAAACAGAAGGAGTCCTGTCCTGTGAGAGGCTGCCTCCTTCTGAAGCGCAGGAATACCGGTGGCCAGAATACCGAGGGAGTAAGGATCTATAGCTTTACTTCAGAGACTGGCAGGACAGTTAATTCTAGGTTGGCTGCCCGACCTTTATGCACAGGAGACACGGTGGCAACTTGTGGGGGCCGGGGCGTCTCTAGGGTCCCTATAAAAAGCCTCAGGCCACCAGTCATATGTGTTTTTGTTCTATCCGACCACGGGGAACAGAGAGAGGAGTAATAACAGTGAGGACCTTATTGGAGCTTATGCAAGTGGGGACCTACTGTGTTACTGTGCGCAAAGGAAGGCTATTGAATTCCACCTGGATAAGGGGACTCTGGATTTGCCTTCAGACCGGCCGGACTCTGCCTACCCTTTGATCCGGTGCCCTGGACTGAGACTGAGGACACTGAAGCCTTCAGTAAAGGTAAAGAGACTGCAACCTTGTGTCCTCGTTATTCACTGCGCCTCCCACCATCCACCATCTACACTCTGGGAAGCCCTGGGGATACACTTCACCTGTGGGAAGGTATACCATCAAGCTGCCATAACATCACCCCAGCGGACCCCTAAGCAGCGTCGGTCATCCTGACCGAATACCACAGGTGGCGTCACGAACATTTCCCCTTTAAAGACCTTTCCCAAAACCATAAAAACTCTTTTCTTTATCGGACGTCCCTCAAAGGGCCACGGACCGGGTCGGGCCACCGTGACATCCCCCGAACCGAGGGACCCGGTATCGAGTACCCCATTGCCCTTGCATGGGGGGGCGCTCCAAAAGTCACAAAAAATAGTTAATAAGTAACATTTCCCACATGTCTACTTTACATCAGCACAATTTTGGAAACAAAATTTTTTTTTGTTAGGGAGTTATAAGGGTTAAAAGTTGACCAGCAATTTCTAATTTTTACAACACCATTTTTTTTAAGGACCACATCACATTTGAAGTCATTTTGAGGGGTCTATATGATAGAAAATAACCGAGTGTGACACCATTCTAAAAACTGCACCCCTCAAGGTGCTGAAAACCACATTCAAGAAGTTTATTAACCCTTTACCTGCTTCACAGGAACTGAAACAATGTGGAAGGAAAAAATGAACATTTAACTTTTTTTGCAAACATTTTACTTCAGAACCATTTTTTTTTATTTTCACAAGTGTAAAACAGAAATATAACCATAAATTTTGTTGTGAAATTTCTCCTGAATACGCCGATACCCCATATGTGGGGGTAAACCACTGTTTGGGCGCACCGCAGAGCTTGGAAAAGCAGGAGCGCCGTTTGACTTTTTCAATGCAGAATTGGCTGGAATTGAGATCGGATGCCATGTCATGTTTAGAGAGCCCCTCATGTGCCTAAACAGTGGAAACGCTCCACAAGTGATACCATTTTGGAAACTAGACCCCTTAAGGAACTTATCTAGATGTGTGGTGAGCTCTTTGAGCCCCCAAGTGCTTCACAGAAGTTTATAAAGTAGAGCCGTGAAAATAAAAAATCGCATTTGTTTACACAAAAATGATCTTTTCGTCCACAAATTCTTATTTTCACAAGGGTAACTGGAGAAATTAGACCACAAAAGTTGTTGTGCAATTTCTCCTGAGTACGACGATACCCCATATGTTGGGGTAAACCACTGTTTGGGCACACCGCAGAGCTTGGAAGAGAAGGAGTGCCGTTTTACTTTTTCAATGTAGAATTGGCTGGAATTGAGATTGGACACCATGTCGCATTTGGAGAGCCCCTGATGTGCCTAAACAGTAGAAACCCCCCACAAGTGACCCCATTTTGGAAACTAGACCCCTTAAGGAACTTATCTAGATGTGTGGTGACGGTGAGCACTTTAAACCCCCAAGCGCTTCACAGAAATTTATAACGTAGAGCAGTGAAAATAAAAAATCCTTTTTTTTCCCCTCAAAAATGATTTTTTAGCCTGCAATTTTTTATTTTCTCAAGGGTAACAGGAGACATTGGACCCCAAAATCTGTTGACCAGTTTGTCCTGAGTACGCTGATACCACATATGTGGGGGGGGACACTGATTGGGCACCCATCGGGGCTCGGAAGGGAAGGAGCGCCGCTTGGAATGCAGACTTTGATGGGATGGTCTGCGGGCGTCATGTTGCATTTGTAGAGCTCCTGATGTACCTAAACAGTAGAAACCCCCCACAAGTGACCCCATTTTGGAAACTAGACCCCCCAAAGAGCTTATCTAGATGTGTGGTGAGCACTATGAACCCCCAACTGCTTCACAGAAGTTTATAATGTAGAGCTATGAAAATAAAAAAAATCATATTTTTACCACAAAAATGATCTTTTCACCCCCAAATTTTTACTTTCACAAGGGTAGCAGAAGAAATTGGACCCCAAAATTTAATGTGCAATTTATGCTGAGTAGGCTGATACCCCATATGTGGGGGTAAACCACTGTTTGGGCGCATGGCAGAGCTCGGAAGGGAAGGAGATCTGTTTTGGAATGCAGACTTTGATAGAATGGTCTGCGGGCGTTATGTTGCGTTTGCAGAGCCCCCGATGTACCTAAACAGTAGAAACCCCCCACAAGTGACCCCATTTTGGAAACTAGACCCCCAAGGAACTTATCTAGATGTGTTGCGAGAACTTTGAATGCCCAAGTGCTTCACAGAAGTTTATAATGCAGAGTCATGAAAATAAAAAATAAAAAAATTTCCACAAAAAAGATTTTTTAGCCCCCAAGTTTTTATTTTCACAAGGGTAACAGGAGAAATTGGACCCCAAAAAGTTGTCCAATTTATCCCGAGTACGCTGATGCTCCATATGTGTGGGTAAACCATTGTTTGGGCGCACGGCAGAGCTCAGAAGGGAGGGAGCACCATTTGACTTTTTGAGCGCAAAATTGGCTGTGGCGTTTAGAGACCCCCTGATGTACCTAAACAGTGGAAACCCCCCAATTCTAACTCCAATCCTAACCACAACACACCCCTAACCCTAATCCCAACCCGATCCATAATCCTAATCACAACCCTAACGATAATCACAACCCTAACCCCAAAACAACCAAAACCCTAATCAGAACCCTAAATCCAACACACCCATAATCCTAATCTCAACCCTAACCTCAACCCTAACCCTAATCCCAATACACCCCTAATCCTAATCCCAACCCTAACCTTAACCCCAATCCTGTTATGACCCCAATGGCAGAGGGTCTCAGAAATAAATACCAAGTCTGCAAACACAAAAAAACAGCTCATAGGGCAGTGGTAACTGGGCTGACCGTATATCTAATCCTAGCACCACAAATAGCAGCAGCCGGGGAAAGTGCCTACGTTGGTTCTAGACGTCTCGCGCCAGCCGGAGAACTAACTAACCCTAGAAGGGAAAAGATATACCTTTCTTGCCTCCAGAGAAAAGACCCCAAAAGTTGGATACAAGCCCCCAACAAATAATAACGGTGAGGTAAGAAGAAAAGACAAACGTAAGAATGAACTAGGTATTTAGCAAAGAGAGGCCCACTGACTAATAGCAGAATATAGTAAGATGACTTATACGGTCAGCAAAAACCCTATCAAAATTTCCACGCTGGATATTCAAGAATCCCCGAACCGTCTAACGGCCCGGGGGGAGAATACCAGCCCCCCAGAGCTTCCAGCAAAATCAGGAATCACATTTAGTACAAGCTGGACAAAAATTAAGAGCAATGCAAATAACCAAAAAAACAAGGAAGCAGGACTTAGCTTAATTTTGCAAGAACCAGGACCAGCAGACAGGAGCAAACAGAAAGGAACTGATTACAACGATGCCAGGCACCAGACTGAGAATCCAGGAAGTTTATATAGCAACACCCCTGGACTAACGAACAGGTGGGTGCCAAGCTGAGGAAAGACAATCCCAGAGTCATATCACTAGAGACCACAAGAGGGAGCCAAATAATCCAATTCACAACAGTACCCCCCCTTAAGGAGGGGTCACCGAACCCTCACCAAGACCACCAGGACGATCAGGATGAGCGGCGTGAAAGGCACGAACCAAATCGGCCGCATGAACATCAGAGGCGACCACCCAGGAATTATCCTCCTGACCATAGCCCTTCCACTTGACCAGATACTGAAGCCTCCGTCTGGAGAGACGAGAATCCAAGATCTTCTCCACCACGTACTCCAACTCGCCCTCAACCAACACCGGAGCAGGAGGCTCAACAGAAGGAACCACAGGCACAACGTAGCGCCGCAACAAAGACCTATGGAACACGTTGTGAATGGCAAACGACACCGGAAGATCCAAGCGAAAGGACACTGGATTAAGGATTTCCAAAATCTTATAAGGACCGATGAAGCGAGGCTTAAATTTAGGAGAGGAGACCTTCATAGGAACAAACCGAGAAGACAGCCATACCAAATCCCCAACACGAAGTCGGGGACCCACACCGCGGCGGCGGTTGGCAAAACGCTGAGCCTTCTCCTGTGACAACTTTAAGTTGTCCACCACATGATTCCAGATCCGCTGCAACCTATCCACCACAGAATCCACCCCAGGACAGTCAGAAGGTTCAACATGTCCCGAGGAAAAACGAGGATGAAAACCAGAGTTGCAGAAAAATGGCGAAACCAAAGTAGCGGAACTAGCCCGATTATTAAGGGCAAACTCAGCCAATGGCAAGAAGGTCACCCAATCATCCTGATCTGCAGAAACAAAACACCTCAAATAAGCCTCCAGAGTCTGATTTGTTCGCTCCGTTTGGCCATTAGTCTGAGGATGAAAGGCAGACGAAAACGACAAATCAATGCCCATCTTGGCACAAAAGGATCGCCAGAACCTGGAAACAAACTGGGATCCTCTGTCAGACACGATATTCTCAGGAATGCCGTGTAAACGAACCACATTCTGAAAGAACAAAGGAACCAGATCGGAAGAGGATGGCAGCTTAGGCAAAGATACCAAATGGACCATCTTGGAAAAGCGATCACATACCACCCAGATGACAGACATGCCCTGAGACACCGGAAGATCTGAAATGAAATCCATGGAAATGTGTGTCCAAGGCCTCTTCGGGACAGGCAAGGGCAAGAGCAACCCGCTGGCACGAGAACAGCAAGGCTTAGCTCGAGCACAAGTCCCACAGGACTGCACAAATGACCGCACATCCCGTGACAAGGAAGGCCACCAAAAGGACCTAGCCACCAAATCTCTGGTGCCAAAAATTCCCGGATGCCCTGCCAACACCGAGGAATGAACCTCGGAAATGACTCTGCTGGTCCACTTATCAGGAACAAACAGTCTGTCAGGTGGACAAGAGTCAGGTCTACCAGCCTGAAATCTCTGCAACACACGTCGCAAATCCGGAGAAATGGCTGACAAGATTACTCCCTCTTTAAGAATACCAACTGGTTCTGCGACTCCAGGAGAGTCAGGCACAAAGCTCCTTGAAAGAGCATCAGCCTTCACATTCTTTGAACCTGGTAAATACGAGACCACAAAGTCAAAACGGGAGAAAAACAATGACCAACGGGCCTGTCTAGGATTCAGGCGTTTAGCAGACTCGAGATACATCAGATTTTTGTGATCAGTCAAGACCACCACACGATGCTTAGCACCCTCGAGCCAATGACGCCACTCCTCAAATGCCCACTTCATGGCCAACAACTCCCGATTGCCAACATCATAATTCCGCTCAGCAGGCGAAAACTTCCTAGAGAAAAAAGCACATGGTCTCATTACAGAGCAACCAGGGCCTCTCTGTGACAAAACGGCCCCTGCCCCAATCTCAGAAGCATCCATTTCAACCTGAAAGGGAAGTGAGACATCAGGCTGGCACAAAACAGGCGCCGAAGTAAACCGGCGCTTCAACTCTTGGAAAGCTTCCACGGCTGCAGGAGCCCAGTTAGCAACATCAGAACCTTTCTTGGTCATATCCGTCAAAGGTTTAACAACGCTAGAAAAATTAGCGATAAAACGACGGTAGAAGTTAGCAAAACCCAAGAACTTCTGAAGACTCTTAACTGACGTGGGTTGAGTCCAATCATGAATAGCTCGGACCTTGACTGGGTCCATCTCCACCGCAGAAGGGGAAAAAATAAAACCCAAAAAGGGAACCTTCTGTACTCCAAAGAGACACTTTGAGCCCTTAACAAACAAAGCATTCTCACGCAAAACCTGAAACACCATCCTGACCTGCTCTACATGCGAGTTCCAATCATCAGAAAAAATCAGAATATCATCCAGATAAACAATCATAAATTTATCCAGATACTTCCGGAAAATATCATGCAATCACCACAGTAAAAACATAACCCATTCTGACGTCTATGATTTTTCCGTTCATTTCTAGTCTGAATTCTACCACATTGCATTAAATCAGGTGTTTGTTCAGACAACACCACCAGAGGATTAGCGGCTTTGCGCTCCCGCAAACGCCGGTCAATTTGAATAGCCAGCGCCATGGAATCATTCAGACTTGTAGGAATGGAGAAACCCACCATCACATTCTTAATGGCTTCAGAAAGGCCATTTCTGAAATTTGCGGCCAGAGCACACTCATTCCACTGAGTAAGCACGGACCATTTCCGAAATTTTTGGCAATACACTTCAGCTTCATCCTGGCCCTGAGAAATAGCCAGCAAGGCTTTTTCTGCCTGAATTTCAAGATTGGGTTCCTCGTAAAGCAATCCGAGCGCCAAAAAAAACGCATCAATATTTGCCAATGCCGGATCTCCTGGCGCTAGCGAGAAGGTCCAATCCTGAGGGTCGCCCCGCAAGAAAGAGATAACAATTTTAACTTGCTGAGCTGAGTCTCCAGATGAACGGGGTCTCAGAGATGGAAACAATTTACAATTATTCCTGAAATTCCTAAACTTAAATCGGTCTCCAGAGAACAGTTCAGGAATAGGTATTTTAGGTTCAGACATTGGACTACTGGTAACAAAATCTTGTATGCCCTGCACACGAGCAGCAAGCTGATCCACACTTGTAATCAAGGTCTGGACATTCATGTCTGCAGCAAGCTCAAGCCACTCAGAGGTAAAGGGGAGGAAGAAAGAGAGGAAAAAAAAAAAAAAAACTCAGAATTTCCTTTCTTATTATCCCACTTCTGCAATGCATTAAACATTCAACTTTGACCTGGCATACTATTATGACCCCAATGGCAGAGGGTCTCAGAAATAAATACCAAGTCTGCAAACACAAAAAAACCAGCTCATAGGGCAGTGGTAACTGGGCTGACCGTATATCTAATCCTAGCACCACAAATAGCAGCAGCCGGGGAAAGTGCCTACGTTGGTTCTAGACGTCTCGCGCCAGCCGGAGAACTAACTAACCCTAGAAGGGAAAAGAAAGACCTTTCTTGCCTCCAGAGAAAAGACCCCAAAAGTTGGATACAAGCCCCCAACAAATAATAACGGTGAGGTAAGAAGAAAAGACAAACGTAAGAATGAACTAGGTATTTAGCAAAGAGAGGCCCACTGACTAATAGCAGAATATAGTAAGATGACTTATACGGTCAGCAAAAACCCTATCAAAATTTCCACGCTGGATATTCAAGAACCCCCGAACCGTCTAACGGCCCAGGGGGAGAATACCAGCCCCCCAGAGCTTCCAGCAAAATCAGGAATCACATTTAGTACAAGCTGGACAAAAACTAAGAGCAATGCAAATAACCAAAAAAACAAGGAAGCAGGACTTAGCTTAATTTTGCAAGAACCAGGACCAGCAGACAGGAGCAAACAGAAAGGAACTGATTACAACGATGCCAGGCACCAGACTGAGAATCCAGGAAGTTTATATAGCAACACCCCTGGACTAACGAACAGGTGGGTGCCAAGCTGAGGAAAGACAATCCCAGAGTCATATCACTAGAGACCACAAGAGGGAGCCAAATAATCCAATTCACAACACAATCCCAAACCTAACCCTAATCCCAAACGTAACCCTAATGCCAACCCTAATCTAAACCCTAACCCTAATCCCAACTCTAATCCTAACTTTAGCCCCAACCCTAGTCCTAACTTTAGCCCCAACCCTAACTTTAGCCCCAATCCTAACCCTAAATTTAGCCCCAACCCTAACCCTAGCCCTAACTTTAGCCCCAACCCTAACCCTAGCCCTAACCCTAAATTTAGCCCCAACTCTAACCCTAAATTTAGCCCCAACCCTAACCCAACTTTAGCCCCAACCCTAGCCCTAACTTTAGCCCCTAACCCTAAATTTAGACCCAACTCCTCTAGCTGTTGGCCGGCAGATCGTGGCAGGCGCACTGCGCATGCGTCTGCCATTTTCTTACCGGAGGAAGAAGCCGGCGGCCAGGAGGGGACACAGGAGGACCCAGGGACACCGGTAAGTATAACAGAGTCCCCGAATCCCCCTATTTCTCTGTCCTCTGATGTGCGATCACATCAGAGGACATCGCTTTTTTTTTGCCGTCACCGGTAAACAGTTAATTACCGGCGATCGCAAAACAGGGGTCGGTAAAAAAACGACCCCGATCATGTTCTTTGGGGTCTTGGCTACCCCCCCGGCAGCCGAGTCCCCAAAGATCTTCCGGGTGCCAGCCGGCAGACATACTGCGCATGCGCCATTTTTTGGCAAGAAGAAGATGGCGGCGCCCATCGGGAGCCACGAGGAGCACCGGGGGAGACAGGTGAGTATCGGGGGGCTATCGGGGACCCCATTTCTCTGTCCTCTGATGTGCGATCACATCGGAGGACAGAGAAATTAAATGGGAAATTGCTTCTTTTTTTTTTTTGCGATCAACGGTAAACTGTTAATTACCGGTGATTGCAACCCGGGGGTCGGTATAAAACCTCCGAATCATGTTCTCTGGGGTCTCGGCTACCCCCAGTAACCGAGACCCCAAAGAAAATCCGACTCTGGGGGGCGCTATTCACTTTTTCCACAGCGCCGTTAATTAACGGCGCTGTGGTTTAAGTACCCTTAACTGCTGCCGTTAAAAGGCGTATCGGCGGTCGTTAAGGGGTTAAGTACCCAGAAGAGTTGGCAAGGCTTCAGGGAAAACTAGAAGATGTGCCATTTGCAATGTGAAATTACCCAAAACTTACAGGAAGCAGTTATGTGAGGGTTGCACCTCTAAGATCATTAGGGATGAACAGTCAACTTTCTTATCTGACATGAGGTCCATGATTAGAGAGGAGGTCCAAGCCTGGAAGAATGGGAAGATACAGAGAAAAGGCTTGTTATAACCCGTGACTTCAGCATTCGTCTACCCTTTGAACCAGAAGACATTAAAACGTGGGAAGAGATCCCGAAAATTGATGTTCCGGTTGCCAAAGTGGCCAAGAAGGCGTCAATTCCGTTTGAGGATTCTTCAAGCCTCAGGAAATCCATGGACAGGAGGGCTGATTGTTTCTAAATAGAGCTTGGGAAGCATCTGTGGCCAAAATCAAAGAAAACACAGCTGCTAGCTCAGTTCCCAAGTCCATGTATATGTGGATTGGTCAAATGGAGGAGCATTTGAGAAATAAGACTCCTACAAAGGACATATTAGGGTCGCTTGCGTTAATGAAATTAGCCACAGGATTTATGGCGGACGCTTCCGCAGAATCTGTTAGATACGCTGCTTGGAATAATTCCTTATGCAGCTCGTCGAGCTATTTGGATGAAAATATGGTCTGGGGATATCCAATCCAGAAATAAGCTCTGCTCCATTCCCTTTTCAGGTTTAAGAGTATTTTGGCCAGTGTTAGATGAAATTTTAGAGAAAGCTTCAGACAAGAAGAAAGGGTTTCCAGAAGATAGAGCCAGGACGTTTCAGTCCTTTAAGAGATCCCGTCATTCCCAGAGGGAGGATTACAGTGGAAAAGGGAAGTTGGGTAGATGGAGCTACCCCAAAGGAGGTAGTGGTAGAGCTACCCTTTTTTGGTTCAAGTTGAAGGAGGAAATGACGCCAGTGGTATAGGGGGGTGGCTCAGACAGTTTGCAGGAAGCAGGCAGGACATATCTCAGGAGCAGTGGACTCTAAAAACTACTTCACTGGTATACATGATAGAGGTCATACGGTTGTTACCCGAAAGATTTCTTAGAACGGATCCTCACTCCCCAACAACCAGTTCCCTTATGTGGTCGGACATAAAATATCTATTAAAGTCAGGAGTGATATCCCGGTTCCCCAGGTAGAGACAGGCTGGGGTGACTTCTCAAGGCTTTCACCATCACCATGAAAAAAAATCTCAGGCGTGTCTTGTACTATAATACATTTACACCATTACATTATTGGGTAAGGTTCAAAAGATTCAGAATGGAGTCCATAAAGACAACCATCCCCTTGATAAAGGGAAATGCGGTTATGTGCACGTTAGATCTACAAAACGCATACTACTATGTGCCAATACAGCCCAGCTGTCAAAAATTCCTAAGGTTCGCTATAAGATTCCAAAACCAGAACTGCTACTTCCAATTTCAGTGTCTTCCTTTCGGTCTGGCTTCAGCCCATTGGGTCTTCACGAAACGAATCGCAGAGATTATAGCTTACCTAAGGAAAAGGGGTATCATTAGACTTCTTGTTGGTGGCCAACTCAGTAGAGGAGCTACGAAACCACATGGAAATATCAGATTCAATGCTAGAAAATCTGGGTTGGATCTTAAATTTAGAGAAGTCGGACCTTGTGCCAGGAACCAAGAATATATTCCTGGGTGTGCTTCTAGACTTCCTGTTGAGTTTCATTTTTATGAAGCCGCTGCACATGATGGTGATGAATATCCTAGGCATATCCTTCCCTCTTACCTACCCACCTGTCCTCCTCTGCTGACCTGCTCCTCAACCTCAAATCTGTCCTAATAAAACATAGAACAAGCCGGCCACTCTCCTTCTCCCACCTGCTCTCCCTCTCTCTGCTTCTCCTCACTGCTGGCGGCATATCTCTCAACCCTGAACCCCCACAGCTCATACCTCCCAATACTACCCCTCCTACCGCTCCCTATCTAATATGAACTACCACCCCACTGCTCCCTCTCTCTGGAGCACTCTGGAATGCCCGCTCAATCTGCAATAGGCTTTATGTGATTCATGACCTTTTTCTCTCCCACAAGCTTGCCTTCCTTGGCCTCACAGAAACATGGCTAACACCCTCTGACACCGCCTCCCCTGCTGCGCTGTGTTACGACGGCCTCCACTTCACCCACACCCCTCGCCCCGGCAACAAACATGGTGGTCTTCGCCTTTCTTCAAACTGCACCTTTAACCCAATCCCACTTCTACCATCCCTTATCCTCCCCTCTTTTGAAGTCCACTCTGTCCGCATCTACTCTCCCTCCAACCTCCAAGTGGCCATAATATACCGACCTTCGGGCCTGGCCACTACCTTTATTGACCAATTCTCCACCTGGCTTCTTTACTTTCTCTCTGCTGACATTCCCACCATCATCATGGGTGACTTCAACATCCCCACTGATACCCTTCAGTCAACAGCCTCCAAACTTCTGTTCCTTACTTCATCTTTTGGACTTACTCAGTGGTCCTCCGCAGCCACCCACACAGGCGGACATACACTAGACCTGGTCTTCACCCGTCTCTGCTCTCTATCTATCCTTACCACCTCCCCTCTCCCTCTATCCGACCACCATCTGCTCACTTTTTCATCCCTGTCCTCCTTACCGGTCACCCATGTCCAACAACATGCGCATCCACGCAGAAACCTTGCACACCTAGACACCCACACACTCTCTGACTCTATCCTACCACTGGAATCCATATCCTCACTCCACGACACAGACAGGGCCACTGCTTTCTACAATACCACTCTCGCATCAGCTATTGACACGGTTGCCCCTCTCGTCCATGGCAGAGTGTGACGTATCAATAGACAGCCCTGGCACAATAACACCCCTAAAAAGCTCCGGCAAGTGTCCAAGGTTGCAGAGCGGCATTGGAAGAAAACACATTCGCAAGACGACTTCACTGCATTTAAACAGGCAACACTCACTTTTAAATGTGCTCTCACCTCTGCTAAACAGGCCTACTTCACAACCCTCATATCTTCCCTATCCTACAACCCCAAACAGTTATTCAAAACCTTTAACTCCCTCCTCTGCCCCCCACTGCCCCCTCCAACCTCCCTCATCTCTGCTGAGGACTTTGCCACACACTTTACAAAATAAGATCGACCAAACAAGGCAAGTCTTCATTGTTCAACCACTACAACCCCTTTGTATACCAGACCAATGCCCAAACCCCATAACCTCCTTATCCAACATCACTGAACGGGGGCTTAACTGTGTCCTCTCCAAATCACACCTCACCACCTGTGCGCTCGACCCCATCCCATCTCCTCCCCAACCTCACCAGCACTCTTATCCCATCCCTAACCCACCTCTTCGACTTATCACTAACTTCTGGCACCTTCCCTTCTGCTTTCAAACATGCCACAATCACGCCTATCCTTAAAAAGCCAAATCTCGATCCAACTGCTATGTCCAGCTATCGCCCAATATCACTGCCCCTATTCGCTTCCAAACTCCTGGAGCAGCACGTCCACGCTGAACTTTCCTCCCACCTGTCATCTAACTTGCTCTTTGACAATCTACAATCTGGTTTCCGCCCCATCACTCAACTGAGACAGCCCTGACCAAAATTACTAACGACCTACTTACAGCCAAAGCTAATGGACAATACTCTGTACTTCTCCTTCTAGACCTGTTCTCTGTTTTCGACACAGTTGACCACTGACTCCTGCTACAGATCCTCTCCATTGGCATCAAAGACCTCGCCCTATCCTGGATCTCCTCATACCTTTCCAACCGCACATTCAGTATCTCCCACTCCCACACTACCTCCTCATCCCACCCTCTCTCTGTTGGAGTCCCCCAAGGCTCTGTTCTAGGACCCCTACTCTTCTCAATCTATACACTTGGCCTGGGACAACTTATAAAGTCCCATGGATTCCAATACCACCTTTACGCTGATGACACTCAGATCTACCTTTCTGGCCCTGATGTCACCTCTCTGCTGTCCAGTATCCCAGAGTGTCTATCAGCCGTATCCTCCTTCTTCTCCTCTCGCTTCTTCAAACTCAATGTGGACAAATCTGAACTCATCATCTTTCCTCTATCTCATAGATTTTACTTACCTGACCTATTATTATTATTATTATTAATTTATATAGCACCATTGATTCCATGGTGCTGTACATGAGAAGGGGTTACATACAAGTTACAGATATCACTTACAGTAGACAAACTTACAATGACAGACTGATACAGAGGGGCGAGGACCCTGCCCTTGCGGGCTTACATTCTGCAGGATTATGGGGAAGGAGACAGTAGGTATCTATCGCAATTAAAGACATAACACTTTCCCCCGTACCGGAAGTCCGCTGCCTCGGAATAACTCTTGAGTCCGCCCTGGCCTTCAAACCGCACATCCAAGCTTTTTCCACCTCCTGAAAAATATCTTCAGAATCCGTCCTTTCCTCAACCGTCAATCTACTAATATGCTTGTGCATGCCCTCATCATCTCCTGCCTTGACTACTGCAACATTCTTTTCTGTGGCCTCCTTTCACCTCTCCAGTCCATCCTTAACTCTGCTGCCCGACTAATTCATCTCTCTCCTCGACACGCCTCTTCTTCCCCCCTCTGCAAATCTCTTCATTGGCTCCCATTTCCTCAGCGTATCCAGTTCAAATTACTAATACTAACCTACAAAGCCATCCATAACCTTTCTCCTCCATATATCTCAGAACTAATCTCCCGATATATTCCCTCACGTAATCGCCGGTCCTCCTAAGACCTCCTTCTCTCCTCCACACTTATTCGCTCCTCACCCAACCGCCTCCAAGACTTCTCCCGAATATCCCCTATCCTCTGGAATTCTTTGCCCCAACTCGTCCGACTATCAACCACATTCGGATCCTTCAGATGGAACCTGAAAACCCACCTCTTCAGGAAAGCCTACAGCCTGCACTGACCCCGCTGCCTCCTCACCACTACCGAAGCTACCACCTCGCCAACATCGGAGCTCCTGCAACCCTCAACCTATGGTCTCCTTCCCTACATCCTGTAGAATGTAAGCCCGCCCCTCTGTATCAGTCTGTAATTGTTAGTTTGCTTACTGTAAGTGATATCTGTAATTTGTATGTAACCCCTTGTCATGTACAGCACCATGGAATCAATGGTGCTATATAAATAAATAATAATAAATATTAACTTCTTGTATCCCCTGTGTCCGATGGAGTCAGTTCCACTAGAGGGATTTTCAAAGGGTTATTGTATACTTCTGGACAGGCCGCAAATAACCCTCAACAAGGAAATGTACCTATCCCTAGCGGTTAGGAGATCTCTGGTCTGGTGGATCATCTCCAAAAACCTCCAGTTGGGTATTCCATGGATTTCCTCTCCCTGCGTGACAATTACCACTGACGCAAGCAAATGGGGATAGGGAGCCCATCTGGGATTAACATTTTTTCAGGGGTTTTGGCCTCCAGAAACTCAGAACTTCGAATTACAGGGAACTTTGCGTGGTATGCGAAGCTCTAAAATAGAGCCGACCATTGCTAAAAAAAATAAAGATGCCATATAAAGATTCTGTCGGACAACATAACAACTGTATCTTTTTTACATCACCATGGGGGTCCAAGACATTGTACTCTTCAGGATCTGGCCTCTAAGATCTTTACCAGGGCAGAAAGGGCAGTGTTGTCAATTTCAGCAGTCCATCTGGAAAGATCTTTGAACAGAGTTGCAGATTACCTAAGCAAGCAGAATATTTGACCTATCGAGTGGGAGTTAAAGTGAACCTGTCACCCTTCCCCGGATGTTTTTAACTAAAAGAGCCACCTTGTGCAGCAGTAATGCTGCATTCTGACAAGGTGGCTCTTTTAGTTCTGGGTGCTGTAACTGCCGAAATAATCAGTTTTGTAATTTGTCCTAAATACCTTTTCTTCAGTCAAGGAGGCAGGCCTTTCCCCCCTGCTGCAGACGCCACACAGCCGTCACTCAAATCTTGGCGCCGGGCGCCGCCTCCTCACCGCTGTTTTTAAATGATCCGGCGCCTGCGCTCATTTCTCCTGCCTTGGGCAGGCGCAGTGAGCGCTGCCCGTCGTCTGTCCTCATATGCAGTCCAGCTGACTGCGCCTGTGTGACCGCCCTGCCTGTGAGTCCCCGCCCCGCAGTGTCTTCTTATTTATTCATACTACGGGGCTGGGATTCACAGGCAGGGGGTTCGCACAGGCGCAGTCAGCTGGACTGCATATGAGGACAGAGGGGCAGCGCTCACTGCGCCTGCCCAAGGCAGGAGAAAAGAGCGCAGGCGCCAGATCGTTTCAAAACTGCGGTGAGGAGGCGGCGCCCGGCGCCAAGAAGATTTGAGCGACGGCTGTGTGGCGTCTGCAGCGGGGGGAAAGACCTGCCTCCTTGACTGAAGAAAAGGTATTTATGACAAATTACAAAACTGATTATTTCGCCAGTTACAGCACCCAGAACTAAAAGAGCCACCTTGTCAGAATGCAGCATTACTGCTGCACAAGGTGGCTCTTTTACAGCAGCTGTGTCGGCTCTGGGGCCTTCCTCAGATAGATCTCTTTGCAACCAGGAAAAATTTGATGTTCGAAAAATTGTACTCCTTGAACCCTATGGACAATCATGTTTGGAGCAGGGCTCTATGATATGCCTTTCCTCCAGTAGCCTTGATCTCAAGGGTTCGCAGAAAAATTCAGGAGGACCAGGCAAAGGTACTCCTGATAATTTCTTTCTGGCCAAAAACAAGTTGATTCCCACTATTGAAAATGATGGCTCTAAAGAAACCTGTTCTGCTTCCACTGAGATAAAATCTGCTTTATCAGGGTCCGATTCTTCACCACGACTTGGAGAGACTTCACCTTTCCGTGTGGATCCTGAAAGGAGTATCTTAAGATCTCGGGGCCTTTCGGATCAGGTGATATCCACAATTCAGGCAAGCAGGAAGCCAGTCACCTCGGCTATGTACAACAAAATGTGGAACAAATTCTGTTTGGAATATGGCAGCTCTTCCATAGATACTTCTCACCCAGATATTCATAAAATATTAGACTTCTTACAAGCAGGATTTAATAAGGGACTAAAGCCAAGTATGTTAAAAGTCCAAATATCAGCTTTGAGTGCTTTCTTTGACTTTCCCCTAGCCTCTCACCCTTGAGTGAACAGATTGTCTAAGCGCAGCACAGAGATTGAGACCCATGGTGAGGAAATTGATGCCCCCATAAGATTTAAATGTAGTCGTTAATGCCTTATGAAAATATCCCTACGAGCCCGTAGATGATATGAGCATTGCCAGACTTTCCTTTAAAAAGCATTTCTAGTAGCCATAACCTCCGCCAAGAGAATCGGAGAAATACAGGCCGTGGTGGTACAGGATCGATACCTTCAGATCCTAGAGAACCAAATAATCCTTAGATTTGATCCAGCATTCCTGCCCAAGGTAGTCTCTACCCAGAACACCAATCAGGAAGTGGTCTTGCCCTCTATTTGTCAGCACCCTAAAAAACAAAAAGAGCTCTTCTTCCATTCGTTGGATGCAAGACAGGCTATCATTCTCTACCTGGGGGACACACAGGATTGGAGACAGGACACGAGTCTATATATTCAATACGGAGCTAGAAATAAGGGGGAAAAAGGTTCCAAACCTACTATAGAAAGATGAATCAGGTCCACAATATACCTAACCTATGCTTCAGAAGAAATACCCCCTACGAGGGGGGGGGGCTTAAAAGCCCATTAAATTAGAGCAGTCTCCACCTCCTGGGTAGAAAGAGCAGGGGCTTCCATAGAACAAATTTGCAGGGCAGCAACTTGGTCTAGCCTGAATAGCTTCCTGTAGGCATTATAAACTGGATGTATTATTAGGGCAACAAGCTGCTTTGGAGGTGAGCGCCTGTGGGCAGTCACAACCCCTGCACCCCCTAAGTTTGCACCCCATTCGTTGCTTCAGAAGTTTTGACATAAATCACCAGCTGATCACAAGAGGAGATTCATTTACTGATACAAGTGATGTGCGAGTACCAATCATTTTCTTTTTTACTTTTAAACTGCGGCATAAACACCAGAAGTAAAAATCTGCCCAATCTCTGTCATGGAACCTCATGAAAGAAGATCTAATTAAGAAAAAACTAAATACATTTTGTGCTAATTTAAAGGCAATATGTCATCAGCAAGGGACGCATTGTTTAAATCAGATTTTTGTGCTAAACATTTAAAAACAAAAGAAGCATTTTGTATTTATTTTGCATATTACAATCTTTATTAAAAATAAAAATTAGAATTCTAGCAGCACCAACCGCTGGGCGTTTTTAGACTTTGACTTCCTGTTGTTTAAGGAAATTCACATGTACATTAGGTGCAATTAGCAAACTCTGACCCCATCTTTAGTACTGAAGCATCTAATGTGTGTAAATGTCATTGTAAAGGGAGGGGGAGAAGGTGGACTGTGATGTCACCTATTGTGAATGATGGATCTTGTGTTATCTCCTGCATATAAAGGTGTTATCAGTCATTGTACAGGAGGAGGAAGTGAGCTGGGATATCACCTATTGTGAATGGTGGATCCTGTGTTATCTACTGTATATAGAGGTGTTATCAGTCATTGTACAGGAGGAGGAAGAGAGCTGTGACATCATCTATTGTGAATGGTGGATCCTGTGTTATCAGCTGTATATAGAGGTATTATCAGTCATTGTATAGGAGGAGAAGGAGGTGTGCTGTGACATCACCTATTGTGAATGGTGGATCCTGTGTTATCTAGTGTATATAGAGGTGTTATCAGTCATTGTACAGAAGGAGGTGAGCTGTGACATCACCTATTGTGAATGGTGGATCCTCTGTTATCAGCTGTATATAGAGGTATTATCAGTCATTGTATAGGAGGAAGAGGTGAGCTGTGACATCACTTATTGTGTATGGTGGATCCTGTGTTATCTACTTTATATAGAGGTGTTATCAGTCATTGTACAGGAGTAAGAGGTGAGCTGTGACATTACCTATTGTGAATGGTGGATCCTCTGTTATCAGCTGTATATAGAGGTATTATCAGTCATTGTATAGGAGGAGGAGGTGAGCTGTGACATCACCTATTGTGTATGGTGGATCCTGTGTTATCTCCTGCATATAGAGGTGTTATCGGTCATTGTACAGGGGGAGGAGGTGAGCTGTGACATGACCTATTGTGTATGGTGGATCCTGTGTTATCTACTGTATATAGAGGTGTTATCGGTCATTGTACAGGGGGAGGAGGTGTGCTGTGACATCACCTATTGTGAATGGTGGATCCTGTGCTATCTGCTGTATATCCCCTTTACCCCCAAGGGTGGTTTGCACGTTAATGACCGGGCCAATTTTTACAATTCTGACCACTGTCCCTTTATGAGGTTATAACTCTGGAATGCTTCAATGGATCCCGGTGATTCTGACAATGTTTTCTCGTGACATATTGTACTTCATGATAGTGATAACATTTCTTTGATAATACCTGCGTTTATTTGTGAAAAAAATGGAAATTTGGCGAAAATTTTGAAAATTTCGCCATTTTCAAGCTTTGAATTTTTATGCAATTAAATCACAGAGATATGTCACACAAAATGTTTAATAAGTAACATTTCCCACATGTCTACTTTACATCAGCACAATTTTGGAACCACAATTTTTTTTTGTTAGGGAGTTATAAGGGTTAAATGTTGACCGGCAATTTCTCATTTTTACAACACCAGACCTGAGTAGGCTGATACCCCATATGTGGGGAGGAACCACCGTTTGGGCGCATGGCAGAGCTCGGAAGGGAAGGAGCGTCATTTGGAATGCAGACTTAGATGGATTGGTCTGCAGGCGTCACATTGCGTTTGCAGAGCCCCTAATGTACCTAAATAGTAGAAACACCCCACAAGTAACCCCATATTGGAAACTAGACCCCCCAAGGAACTTATCTAGATGTGTTGTGAGAACTTTGAACCCCCAAGTGTTTCACTACAGTTTATAACGCAGAGCCGTGAAAATAAAAAATCTTTTTTTTTTTCCACAAAAATTGTTTTTTAGCCCCCAGTTTTGTATTTTCCCAAGGGTAACAGGAGAAATTGGACCCCAAAAGTTGTTGTCCAATGTGTCCTGAGTACGCTAATACCCCATATGTTGGGGTAAACCCCTGTTTGGGCGCACAGGAGAGCTCGGAAGGGAAGGGGCACTGTTTCACTTTTTCAACGCAGAATTGGCTGGAATTGAGATCGAACGCCATGTCGCATTTGGAGAGCCCCTGATGTGCCTAAACAGTGGAAACCCCCCAATTATAACTGAAACCCTAATCCAAACACATCACTAACCCTAATCCCAACGGTAACCCTAACCACACCCCTAACCCTGACACACCCCTAACCCTAATCCCAACCCTATTCCCAACCGTAAATGTAATCCAAACCCTAACCCTAACTTTAGCCCCAACCTTAACCCTAGCCCTAACCCTTGCCCTAACCCTAACCCTTGCCCTAACCCTAACCCTAGCCCTAACCCTAGCCTCAACCCTAACTGTAACCTTAACCCTAGCCCTAACCCTAGCCCTAACCCTAACCCTAGCCCTAACCCTAACGGGAAAATGGAAATACATTTTTTTTATTTTTTTATTTTTCGCTAACTAACGGGGTGATGAAGGGGGGTTTACTTTTATAGCGGGTTTTTTAGTAGATTTTTATGATTGGCAGCCGTCACACACTGAAAGACGCTTTTTATTGCAAAAAATATTTTTTTGCGTTACCACATTTTGAGAGCTATAATTTTTCCATATTTTGGTCCACAGAGTCATGTGAGGTCTTGTTTTTTGCGGGACGAATTGACATTTTTATTGGTAACATTTTCGGGCACGTGACATTTTTTTTTTTTTTAATTCGTTTATTAATTCCAGAATAAACAAATAATGCACACATTAGCATTTATCATTATCAATTATACCACCGGATACAAATAATTACAGAATATCATCATATCCAAAATTTACAGGGGTAATAAACTGTGCATGTTAAATCACTAGTACCTATAAAATATCTACTATACAACTTTAACCGTTAACAGTAAGTCGCCACAAGGAAAAACAGATTTGAATCCTACTCCACAAGCGATGTCCCAAAACCACAAGCCCATTCTCCCGTGCATGTATCTAATCAGCGCAGACTACAGAGTATGATAAGAGGAGTTCCATCTACCCCAGATTTTTTCGAATTTACCTGGGCATCCTCTATTTTGGTACAGTGTTCTTTCATATGGAATGACCGAGTTCACCAAGTCAATCCAAACTCTGAGAGACGGGGAGGAACCACCCATCCACCTTAACGCCAGTACCTTCCGTGCTAAGAAGAGCGTCTCTCGAAGAAAGATCCCAGTATGGTGATCCCAGGCCTCTGTATCCCACACCCCGAATAAGCAGGTCAATGGCTCAAGTGGAACAGGGATTGACAATAAAGATGTTAATAATGTCGTTACCTTTTTCCAATAGTGAGAAATTACCGGGCACCTCCAAATCATATGGATAAAATCTGCATCACGTGTATGACATCGTAAGCAATCTGACGAGTGGAGGCGACCCATTTTAAAGAGTCGTGTTGGGGTCAAATAGGTCTGATATATAATATACAGCTGGGTCATCCTGTTATTAACTGAAGGAGAAACTTTAGTTGGAGACTCTAGAATATCTTCCCATTCCTCTCCCATTGTATCGGGAAGAAGTCCCTCCCACTTCTTTTTAAGAGAGTTAATAGTAGACTCATCTTCCACGGATAATAGATACGTATATAAAGAGGAAATGAGTCCCTGAGGACCCTGTGATTTGAGAATGCCTATCAGAGGTAGAGATGAGATCGCTCGACCCGCACCCACATTTCGCATATACGATTGGAAAGCTGACCTTAGCTGTAAATAATGGAAGAATTGAGATCTGGGGATATTGTAGGTATCCCGTAATTGTTCGAAGGATACAAAAACCCCCTGGTCATGTACATTGCCCACCGAAAGAACACCGCATGAGATCCAGAACTCAGTAGATGGGTGATTCAGTAGTTCTGGGAAATAACTATTATGCCATATTGGCATTTCAGCTATTATATCTGCAAATTTAATAACTTTTTTGATTTGTCTCCATATTAATCTCGCCAGTCGAAGTAAAGGCAGCAAACGGGGAGTACTGACTTTCTCCGTTTCCAAAAATCCCAATGGACCATCAATCCGGGCAGAATGGAGTAGATGACTCTCTGAATTAGGTAAAGAGTTATTAGGCATCCATTTGCTCAATGCCTTAGCTTGCCCGGCAAGATAGTACAGATAAAAGTCTGGTAGAGCCGCCCCACCCCCCCTTTTCGGTCTCTGTAGAGTAGATAGTTTAAGTTTGGGTCTGGTCTTCCCCTATATAAAGGATGTGGTTAGGGAGTTTAAATTTGCGAAGAAAGACTTGGGTATTGGCATAGCACTATGTTGGAGACAATAATTAAGTTTGGGGAGCAATATCATTTTAATTAAATTGATGCGGCCTGCAACGGAGAGAGGGAGTTTGCTCCAGGTTATAAATTTAGATTTGACCAGGTCCAATAGTGGGTAAATCTTAAGTTGTAGGTCCAGCCGACTATATTGAGACATATGGATACCCAAATATTTGAAATTGGAGACTACAGGTAGTGACGAGAGATTTTCGAGACAGGGCATCGGAGCATGAGACAGAGGCATCAGGGCAGACTTGTCCCAATTTATATAGAGACCGGAGAATTTACTAAATTTGTCAATGGTCGTTATTACTTGCGGTAGTGTTACTTCTATTTTATCCATAAATATGATCATGTCATCGGCATAAAGACCGATGGTATCCACACGATCCGCAATATTAATTCCCTTAATATCCGTGGAGGACCTTATGCGTATTGCTAAAGCTTCTATCGCGAGGGCAAAGAGAGCCGGGGACAGAGGACATCCTTGACGGGTTCCCCTGTGCAAGGTAAAAGAATCAGAGATGGAGTTATTCACAATTACCCGTGCCCTAGGATTCCTATATAGTGTATCTATCCCTCTAATAAATTTGTCCCCAAAACCGTATTTCCGTAGGCATGCGGAGAGGAAAGGCCATTCGAGAGAGTTGAACGCTTTGGCTGTGTCTAGTGCCCAATTATTATCCAATTCTAGAGAACTATATTGAATCACTGATTGGACCCGTCTAATATTGATGGAGGTACTTTTCCCAGGCATAAAGCCAGTTTGATCTGGGTGTATAAGGTCTAGTATGATCATATTTAGTCTAGTAGCCAAGATTTTAGTGAAGATTTTATAATCTACATTCACCAATGATATGGGGCGATACGACCCACACTCCAAGGGATCCTTTCCCTCCTTCTTAAGTACAATAATATTTGCATCGTAAAATGTTTCAGGCATAAATTCTCCCTCCCATATACTCCGGAGTACCTTCAATAAAAGTGGCACCAGGTGGCTCCGATATTTTTTATAGAACTCGGCGGGAAACCCGTCGGGTCCAGGGGCCTTCCCGGTGGCCATGTCCATTATAGCGTGCTCCACTTCCTCCAGAGTAAATTCGGCCTCCATAAAAGCCTGCTGGGTTGGACTCAGTGAGGGGAACGCTATGTCCGAGAAATAGTCCACACACTCAGGGACACCAAGACCACTACCAGATCTGTACAATGACTTATAGTAATTACAAAAACATCGAAGAATCTCCTCAGTAGAGGATACCAACGAACCATCAAGTGCCCGAATCTGTAGTACTGTATTGGAGGTATTATGCTGGCGTACTAAAAAGGCTAGAAGTGTACTGGCCTGATTCCCCAATTCAAAATAGGATTGACGGGTAAAGAATAATTTGCGCTTCGATTTAGTGTCTATATGTTGGGTGTATAATCTTTGGGAGGTAAGCCATTCCACCCTGTTACCACTTGTTTGATTGGCCACATAGGCGGCCTCCGAATCCCTCAGTCTCCGTTCCATCTCATCATCCTCCCCTGCCATCACCCTTTTTATGTAGGAAATTGTGGAGGACAAACATCCCCTTAAATATGCCTTTAGAGTGTCCCAAAACAAATTAAGATTCGAGGGGTCTGGGTGAGTAGAGACAAAACAGTTCAACTGATCAACCGTTCTATCTCTAGAATCTATCAATTTCAACCAGAAGGGATTCAATTTCCAAGGTATATAGTTGTTTAGCTGACCGTATTTAAATTTGAGAATGACTGGACTGTGATCTGATATCCCCCTATTACCATGTTCGATACTATCCACCCATAATGCCAGGTCACTAGATCCAAATATGTAATCTATGCGAGATAGAGACTGTCTAGTTGATGAATGACAGGTATATTCTTTTGTCTCAGGGTGACGTGTTCTCCATAGATCTAACCATCCGCTACTGCTCATAAATAGTGCCAATTGAGAGGGGGATTGAGGAGGTCCCCCAGACGTCCCTCCGTCTAGTCTCAATCTGTCTTTAAAATTATCCATGACTAAGTTAAAATCTCCCATACAAATAACACTAGCATTAGGATAATTTAGGGAGAAGCCCATTGCCATGCGGAGAACCGATATACTAGCCGGGGGTGGGTTATAAACACATAGTATCACATATTCCCACGTATTAATAAAGGCATGTAGAAAAACGAAGCGACCCTCGGGATCACGTCCATCGTGCCTCCCTAGCCTCCCACCTAACATTCCTGTGTATCAACAGAGAGACCCCTCTGGAATAACTAGTATGGAATGCGTGAAGGGACCACTGCACCCACGGCTTTTGTGTACATTTAACTGTGTCTCTGGTCAGATGTGTCTCTACAAGTGCTACAATATGGAGATGATACCTTTTAATCTGCGAAAATACCTTGATTTTCTTTCGGGGAGTCTTAATACCCCGTATATTCCACGTCATATATATAATCTCAGACCCCATATCTACGCTTATAAAAAGGAATAACATACACCGTAACCTGAGCAGGGATCAGGAACATCACGCAGAGCATAAAATTATCATTGGCGACTAACAAACATATCAAACAATCAAAACTGGTGTAAAAACCCAAACAAAACAGAATTTGAACAGTCGAGGAGTATAATCCTACACTCCTACAGTCAGATAGAAAAGGGGATACCCTCACTGGAACCAGCGTCCGGTATTGTTGATAAGCTCAGCACCAATACGGAGAGCTCCAATTTGTGTTGCCATTAGATAAGGAGAACAACTTAGGAGTCCGGCACACTAGACTCCCTGTATGACCGCAACCATTCGGTTGCCTCCGCCGGATCAGTAAAGAACAAGGAGGAGCCTTCATGGACAATGCGGAGTCGAGCCGGGTAAAGCATGGAGTAGATGATGTTCTTATCCCTGAGCTGCTTTTTAACTTCCACAAATCGGACTCGTTGCTTTTGAAGCTCCATGGAAAAATCCGGGAAGATTGATATAGTAGCGTTATTGAATTTAATAGGGCTCTTCTGCCTTGCCAAACGAAGAATCGCATCTCTGTCTCTGCAATTGAGGAGACGCGCCAAGAAGGGCCGAGGTGGAGTTCCGGGAGGAAGAGGTCTCGTTGGGATCCGATGGGCCCTCTCCATGGAAAATGTTGAGGAGAATCCATCTCCCAGGGAGGTTTTAAGCCAATCCTCTAGAAATTGCTCAGGTTGCTGACCCTCCGAGCATTCTGGTAGGCCAATAATTCGAATGTTATTACGGCGCAATCTGTTTTCCAGATCATCTGCCTTTTGCTTCCAGGCATTCACAGAGCCGGCGACCTTTGACAGCTTAGCTTCCATTGGGGCAATGGTGTCCTCTATCTGAGACACTCTTGTTTCAACCTCTGAGATACGCCCTCTCATAGCTTGCATATCATGTCGCAGACGGCCCACTTCAGTATGTACGTCTTCTATTTTCTCAGTGAGAGAAGACCTGGTGAGGGATATAGCTTGCATCAATTGCTCAGATGCTTGCTTAAGAGTTAGTTCGTCTTGTTCCCCCTCCTCATTACTGTCAGAAAGGCGATTTTTGCGTTGATTCTGCGAGGGATTATTTCTGAGGGCAAGTACATTATCAGGAGCATCTTCTCTGGCATATTTCCTTAGCTTTTCAGCAGCCCCCGCTCCTTTAGAATGATGCATGGCGGTTAATAGAAGATCCCCACAAAAGGACCAAGCTTGTGATTATGGTAGTCTATTCTCCAATAGCAGACCGGGCAGGGTCAGACCAGGATATATCTCAAGGAGGCAGTTGGTCAGGCAAAGAATTGCCAAGTATGTGCAGGAGCAGCAGTTAAGAATTTGCCCAGGCACCGTGTCCCAGAGCAGCCCACAGCCTCCACAGGCAGGACAGCAGGGAGGGGGGATAATCCCTCCAGAGTTATGGCGCCAACAGGAGTTTATCTGATAAGGGGGGTGCAGGGCCCAATCTTCCAGGGCACACACCACACCACCCCTCTATTATTTCAGGTTGTTAGCTCACCTCCTGAGCTGCACCGCGTTGGGCTGTATAGCACCGCTCTCCTTGCTGCTGGAGTGCGCGCTGTAATAATGGCTGCAGCCTCCCCAGGGACCGCCCGCCGCTCCAGACCCAGCACCTGTTTTTTCCTCTGTGTTCCACAGCGTCCCCGCTGTATGTAGATGCCTGCCCCGTCTCAAGGGAATTCACCCGGCTTCGGCCGCCGCCGGTGCTGCGTCCTGCCCGCCGGAGCCGCGCTCAAAGATGGCCGCCGCAGCTCAGGGACTTTGCCGCTTATTCAGGCCGCTGCTGTTACCGGCGTCCTGGGACTCCAAAGTCGCCGTTTGAGGGGGTCACCGGTCTCCTGAGGTCCAAAGGCACCGCTCCAGCCGGCGCAGACTGTGAATCAGGGGGATTAATGGCAGGATTAGGACCAGGATAACCGGAGCTTCCAGAAGGTGCGTCTTCTCTCCTAGCTTACATAGCCACGCCCCCCCACGTGACATTTTTTGATCGCTTTTTATTCCGATTTTTGTGAGGCAGAATTACCCAAAACCAGCTATTCATGAATTTCTTTTGGGGGAGGCGTTTATACCGTTCCGCGTTTGGTAAAATGGATAAAGCAGCTTTATTCTTCGGGTCAGTACGATTACAGCGATACCTCATTTATATCATTTTTTTATGTTTTGGCGCTTTTATATGATAAAAACTATTTTATAGAAAAAATAATTAGTTTTGCATCACTTTATTCAGAGGACTATAACTTTTTTATTTTTTTCTTTGATGATGCTGTATGGCAGCTCGTTTTTTGCGGGACAAGATGGCGTTTTCAGCGGTACCATGGTTATTTATATCCATCTTTTTTATCGCTTGTTATTACACTTTTTGTTTGGCGGTATGATAATAAAGCGTTGTTTTTTGCCTCGTTTTTTTTTTTTTTTCCTACGGTGTTCACTGAAGGAGTTAACTAGTGGGACAGTTTTATAGGTCGGGTCGCTACGGACGCGGCGATACTAAATATGTGTACTTTTATCTTTTTTTTTATTATTTAGATAAAGAAATGTATTTATAGGGACAATATATATATATATTTTTTTTTTTTGCATTTTTTTTTGCATTTTTTTTTAATTTTTATTACACATGTGAATATTTTTTTTTTAACACTATAACATTGCCCGGGGGGGGGGGGGGGGCATCATGTTATAGTGTAAGATCGCTGATCTGACACTTTGCTGTGCACTGTGTCAGATCGGCGATCTGATGTGCACAGCCCCTGGCTTCCCGGCGCCTGCTCTGAGCAGGCACTGTGAAGCCACCTCCCTGCGGCCATTTTGGATCCGGGTCTGCTGCAGTGAGGAGGAGGTAATAGACCCTCGGAGCAACGCGATAACATCGCGTTGCTCCGGGGCTCTTAGGGAAGCATGCAGGGAGCCCCCTCCCAGCGCGATGCTTCCTTATACCGCCGGAACACTGCGATCATGTTTGATCGCAGTGTGCCGGGGGTTAATGTCCGCGACCGCTCCTGGCACATAGTGCCGGATGTCAGCTGCGATAGTCAGCTGACACCCGGCCGCGATCAGCTGCGCTCCCCTTGTGAGCGCGGCCGATCGCTATGACGTACTATCCCGTCGAGGGTCAGATAGGCCCAGGTCACCTAGACGGGATAGTACGTCTAAGGTCAGAGAGGGGATATAGAGGTGTTACCAGTCATTGTACAGGAGGAGGAGGTGAGCTGTGACTTCACCTACTGTGAATGGTGGATCCTGTGTTATCTACTGTATATAAAGGTGTTATCAGTCATTGTACAGGAGGAGGTGAGCTGTGACATCACCTATTGTGTATGGTGGATCCTGTGTTATCTACTGTATATAGAGGTGTTATCATTCATTGTACAGGAGGAGGAGGTGAGCTGTGACATCACCTATTGTGAATGGTGGATCCTGTGTTATCAGCTGTATATAGAGGTGTTATCAGTCATTGTATAGGAGGAGGAGGTGAGCTGTGACATCACCTATTCTGTATGGTGGATCCTGTGTTATCTACTGTATATAGAGGTGTTATCAGTCATTGTATAGGAGGAGGAGGTGAGCTGTGACATCACCTATTGTGAATGGTGGATCCTGTGTTATCTACTGTATATAGAGGTGTTATCAGTCATTGTACAGAAGGAGGAGGTGGTGAGCTGTGACATCACCTATAGTGAATGGTGGATCCTGTGGTATCTACTGAATATAGAGGTGTTATCAGTCATTGTACAGGAGGAGGTGAGCTGTAACATTGCCTATTGTGAATGGTGGATACTGTGTTACCTCCTGTATATAGAGGTGTTATCAGTCATTGTACAGGAGGAGGAGAAGAGCTGTGATATCACCTATTGTGAATGGTGGATCCTGTGTTATCTACTGTATATAGAGGTGTTATCAGTCATTGTACAGGAGGAGGAAGAGGTTAGCTGTGACATCACCTATAGTGAATGGTGGATCCTGTGTTATCAGCTGTATATAGAGGTGTTATCAGTCATTGTACAGGAGGAGGAGGTGAGCTGTGACATCACCTATTGTGAATGGTGGATCCTGTGTTATCTACTGTATATAGATGTGTTATCGGTCATTGTACAGGAGGAGGAGGTGAGCTGTGACATCACCTATTGTGAATGGTGGATCCTGTATCATCTACTGTATATAGAGGTGTTATCAGTCATTGTACAGGAGGAGGAGGCGAGCTGTGATGTCACCTATTGTGAATGATGGATCTTGTGTTATCTCCTGCATATAGAGTACTGAATATAGAGGTGTTATCAGTCATTGTACAGGAGGAGGTGAGCTGTAACATTGCCTATTGTGAATGGTGGATACTGTGTTACCTCCTGTATATAGAGGTGTTATCAGTCATTTTACAGGACGAGGAGGGGAGCTGTGATATCACCTATTGTGAATGGTGGATCCTGTGTTATCTACTGTATATAGAGGTGTTATCAGTCATTGTACAGAAGGAGGAGGAGGTGAGCTGTCACATCACCTATAGTGAATGGTGGATCCTGTGTTATCAGCTGTATATAGAGGTGTTATCAGTCATTGTACAGGAGGAGGAGGTGAGCTGTGACATCACCTATTGTGAATGGTGGATCCTGTGTTATCTACTGTATATAGATGTGTTATCGGTCATTGTACAGGAGGAGGAGGTGAGCTGTGACATCACCTATTGTGAATGGTGGATCCTGTATCATCTACTGTATATAGAGGTGTTATCAGTCATTGTACAGGAGGAGGAGGTGAGCTGTGATGTCACCTATTGTGAATGATGGATCTTGTGTTATCACCTGCATATAGAGGTGTTATCGGTCATTGTACAGGGGGAGGAGGTGAGCTAGTGCAGCGCCCCAGAGTCCTGGTTGTTGCAGTACTGTTGCTCCGCCACTAAGGGGGGCTATGGTACGTCTGATGGCACTGAAGGAGTTCATCTGACCAGGTATCACAGACACCAATGCATTTCACAGTCTGGCCTCCAGGGGGAGCTAAGGGCACTATGCATTAGGCCACTCCTCACAGTCTGGTAAAACTGGGGGTTGGATAGGAAGTTAGATCAGAAAGCTGACTGGGTTGGAACCAGGCAACACCTTGTGGCAGAGGGTGTTGTAGGGGAAGATTCAGAGGGGTCCCTGTCAGGGGTGGGATCCTGACAGAGGCCTAGCAACCAGAGAGAACGCTACGGGACCGCGCCTGCACGATATAGCGGCGGTACCCCAAGAAAGGACAAGAAGCGAGGTTTATTGTGCTGAGTGAGAAACGAGATCAACGCAACAAGGAGAATACCAGTAGGAGTCGTGCTGTAAGACGAGGCAACATCCTACTGAGGCGCGTAACCGGTGGCCGGAACACCGAGGAAGTATAGAGCTCCAGGCCAAACTTCAAACCTACGGCAGGACAGTCAGTTATAGGTGGGCTGTCTCACCCAATTGACCTAGGAAGACACAGGGGGGGTAACAACAGGAGTGGGGCGACGCTAGAGTCCCGGAAGAGCTCCGAGCCTCCCCATCATACGGGTGCGTCCTAACCATAAGATCTGGGGGACGTGGAAGAACATCAGAATCGAGTTGTGAGGGAACACGAGAAACAGACACAACAGTTGTGGGGACTATCCCGTAAGCACAGCAGGGGAGGACCACAACACACAAGCGCTAGAAGGTAGGCACAGATTTCCACCTGCAAAGGGAGCTCTGGATGTGCCATCGGACCGGCCAGGCTTGCGCGGCCCGGTTAACCGTATTCCGGATTGAGGATCCTTAAGCCTTCAGTAAAGAGGTAAAGAGACTGCAACCTGGTGTCCTCGTTATTTACCGCGACCGGCGCTTCACCGCACCATAACGACATCCCATACCTCCACCTTCATTGCACGCCCCTCAGCAGGGTCACGGACCGGGTCTAGCCACCGTGACAACTCCATAACAGAGACTCAGAGACCCGATACCCTCGGCCCTGCGACAGTGGGGGCGCTGCACTGTGACATCACCTATTGTGTATGGTGGATCCTCTGTTATCAGCTGTATATAGAGGTATTATCAGTCATTGTATAGGAGGAGGAGGTGAGCTGTGACATCACTTATTGTGTATGGTGGATCCTGTGTTATCAGCTGTATATAGATGTGTTATCGGTCATTGTACAGGAGGAGGAGGTGAGCTGTGACATCACCTATTGTGAATGGTGGATCCTGTATAATCTACTGTATATAGAGGTGTTATCAGTCATTGTACAGGAGGAGGAGATGAGCTGTGATGTCACCTATTGTGAATGATGGATCTTGTGTTATCTCCTGCATATAGAGGTGTTATCGGTCATTGTACAGGGGGAGGAGGTGAGCTGTGACATCACCTATTGTGAATGGTGGATCCTCTGTTATCAGCTGTATATAGAGGTATTATCAGTCATTGTATAGGAGGAGGAGGTGAGCTGTGACATCACTTATTGTGTATGGTGGATCCTGTGTTATCTACTGTATATAGAGGTGTTATCAGTCATTGTACAGGAGGAGGAGCTGAGCTGTGACATCACCTATTGTGAATGGTGGATCCTCTGTTATCAGCTGTATATAGAGGTATTATCAGTCATTGTATAGGAGGAGGAGGTGAGCTGTGACATCACTTATTGTGTATGGTGGATCCTGTGTTATCTGCTGTATATAGAGGTGTTATCAGTCATTGTACAGGAGGAGGAGGTGAGCTGTGACATCACCTATTGTGAATGGTGGATCCTGTGTTATCAGCTGTCTATAGAGGTATTATCAGTCATTGTATAGGAGGAGGAGGAGGTGACCTGTGACATCAACTATTGTGTATGGTGGATCCTGTGTTATCTACTTTATATAGAGGTGTTATCAGTCATTGTATAGGAGGAGGTGAGCTGTGACATCACCTATTGTATATGGTGGATCCTGTGTTATCTACTGTATATAGAGGTGTTATCAGCCATTGTACAGGGGGAGGAGGTGAGTTGTGACATCACCTATTGTGAATGATGGATCCTGTGCTATCTGCTGTATATAGAGGTGTTACCAGTCATTGTACAGGGGGAGGAGGTGAGCTGTGACATCACCTATTGAGAATGGTGGATCCTGTGCTATCTGCTGTATATAGAGGTGTTATCCGTCATTGTACAGGAGGAGAGGGTGAGCTGTGACATCACCTATTGTGTATGGTGGATCCTGTGTTATCAGCTGTATATAGAGGTATTATCAGTCATTGTATAGGAGGAGGAGGTGAGCTGTGACATCACCTATTCTGTATGGTGGATCCTGTGTTATCTACTGTATATAGAGGTGTTATCAGTCTTTGTATATGAGGAGGAGGTGAGCTGTGACATCACCTATTGTGTAGGGTGGATCCTGTGTTATCTACTGTATATAGAGGTGTTATCAGTCATTGTACAGGAGGAGGAGGTGAGCTGTGACATCACCTATTGTGAATGGTGGATCCTGTGCTATCTGCTGTATATAGAGGTGTTACCAGTCATTGTACAGGAGGAGGAGGTGAGCTGTGACATCACCTATTGTTTATGGTGAATCCTGTGTTATCTGCTGTATATAGAGGTGTTATCAGTCATTGTACAGGAGGAGGTGAGCTGTGACATCACCTATTGTGAATGGTGGATCCTGTGTTGCCTCCTGTATATAGAGGTGTTATCAGCCATTGTACAGGAGGAGGAGGTGAGCTGTGACATCACCTATTGTGAATGGTGGATCCTGACGTCACCGCTGTGCTCTGCTTTACGGCCAGCCGGCGCTGACACATTCAGTGCAGGGAAGCCGCCGGCGGGGGACGTGACAGACATCAGAAGGTGAGTATGTAGTTGTTTTTTTTTACATTACGCAAGGCCGCGCTTAGTAACCCGATATTTACCCTGGTTACAAGTGAACACATCGCTGGATCGGTGTCACACACACCGATCCAGCGATGACAGCGGGTGATCAGCGACGAAATAAAGTTCTGGACTTCTAGCTCCAACCAGCAATATCACAGCGGGATCCAGATCGCTGCTGCGTGTCAAACACAACGAGATCGCTATCCAGGACGCTGCAACGTCACGGATCGTCGTCGTTCTCGCTGCAAAGTCGCTTAGTGTGAAGGTACCTTTTGTGCAAAGTCTATCAACCATCTATCTATGGCTCTCTAGAGGACTCACTAACCCCTACGGGTTTAAGCAGCAAAGGAAGAACAAACAGTTAAAAGAGCTACTGTATATACAGTTTTCGGTTCCCCGAGGTTTATTCTGGCGGCCTCCACCAGGGCTTTACCTGACATGTAGCCCTCTGTGGTTTGGGATAGTTCGCATCCAAGCTCACTCCTGGCGCCGGGTACACTCCGTGAGTTTGTTTCTCATGCACGGTCAGGTCGTGCGCAGCAATAAAAGTCTGGGTGGTCTGGTGGATGATGCACGTTACAGCGGGAGCTGCCGCAGCCGCCTCAGCGGTAAGGTCTTCCTCCAGGGTCCTGGATACCGCCAAGAGGGCTGTGCATTTCTGCACATCCCGGGCCCACCAGCTGTTTTCCCTTTGGTACCGGCGGTAGGTCACAGCATCTCCAGGTTTCAGGACGGAGTCCACGCCGTCCCCGCCCAGGCAGGACTCCACCTAGTCCCGGTGAACGTGGACTCTCACTGACGACCCCATCTCCTGAATGAATCCCTTCTCTTTGTGAGGTTGGTATGCCACCACAACACCCCACTTCGGTAGTGAGTCGTCCAATAAGTCGCCTCGAGCCCCCCGCTCGACTTCCCTCTTGTACTCTGAGATCAGATGCCGCCGGTATTCTCCCCATGGGAAGGGCCCAAGATTATGCTCGCGTAGTCCTAGGCCTGGTGGCAGAGGCTCCGGGGTTCCAGCAGCCGCGGCGGCAATCGGAGTAAAGGCGGCAGGGATGCGAAATCCCAGCATATCAGGGCACCGAGTACCCGCTCATGAGGTGACTCTTCCGACGCCACTCCATTCCTCCGGGGTTGGCGCCAGAGCTGGTACGGGCAGCGGAGGTCCTGTGGACAGCTCCCAGGGGTCCATCCTCTCCAGCGGTGGCATGCCGGAGTAATCCTCCGGTGACAGGGGTCTGTGCGGGGCCATTCTTTTGCGAGGGTCCCCTCTGATCTCCAGCTCCATTCCTTCCTCCCCTGGGGATCGGTTTCGTTTTTGCTGTCTCCGCCCGCCATGGAGAATCAGGAGGCGGACCTCGGTGGCTGACGGACACGCCTTCAAGATACAGAAATATTTAGACTGGGCGGCCATTATTTTTCTTTGCTTCTCAGTTCGTTCACGCCCACAACTCCACGCCCTTCTTCTTCTCCTGCGCTCCTCATGGCGCGGTAATGGCGGCAGTTTTGGCGGGAATTTTGGCGGCAAATGGCAATACACAGTCCTTAAGCAAATCACAGTTCCAATACAGTTCTGACACAGTTCTTAGGCACTCATGACCTGACTTTCAGGCTTAAGTAGATCCTGTTCGTGACGCCAAGATTTGGAGCGCCCCCACGTTAAGGGCAATGGGGTACTCGGCACCGGGTCTATCTCTTCTCGGTTCTGGGGATGTCACGGTGGCCCGACCTGTCCGTGGCCCTTCTGAGGGACGTCCAATTAAAGGTGAAGTTTGTCTGGTGTTCGTGAGGCCACCTGTGGTATTCGGTCAGGGTGACCGACGCTGCTTAGGGGTCCACTGGGGTGATGGAATGGCAGCTAGATGGTATACCTTCCCACAGGTGAAGTATGTCCCCAGGGCTTCCCTGATGTGTAGGTGGTGATAGTGAATGTTGTAAGGCGCAATGAATAACGAGGACACAAAGGTTCCAGTCTCTTTACCTTTTACTGAAGACTTCAGCGTCCACAGTCCAGAGTACCGTTCACAGGGTAGGCAGAGTCCGGCCGGTCCGAAGGCATATCCAGAGTTCTCTTAACCAGGTGGAAATCAGTAGCCTTCCTACTAGCGCCTGTGTGTTGTAGTACCTCCCTGCTGAGCACCACGGGATAGTCCTCACAACTTTCGTAGATGTTTCTGATGTTCTCTCTCTCTCTGTCCCCCAGATGGTATGGATAGGACAACCCGTATGACTGGGATAGCCTGGGGCTTATTTGTAGGGACCCTAGAGACGCCCCGACCCCCACAATTTGCCACTGTGTCTTCTTAGGTATTAAAGGGACACTGTCACCCCCTCCAGCCGTTATAAACTAAAAGAGCCACCTTGTGCAGCAGTAATGCTGCAGTCTAACAAGGTGACTCTTTTAGTTTTGGTTGCTGTTATTCCCACAATAAAGGTATTTATAAAGTAGCTCAAATACCTCTCTTTGTACCTGGAGGCGGGTCTGAATCCTCCTCTTTGAAGCGTCCAACCGCCGTCAGTCATCTCTTCTGTGTTGATTTTCGCCGCCCCCTCAGCGCTGTTATTGTCTGAAATCCTGCGCCTGCGCTCTGCTCTTCTGCCTTGCGCAGGCGCATAGAGCATTTGCCGTCCTAGCGCTGGTGCCGGGTTCCGTTCTGCGCCTGTGCGGGCAGTGCGGCCACCCTGTTACTGAATCCCCGCCCCGCACTGTGTTATGCATTATGCACAGTGTGGGGCTGGGATTCCTGGGCATGCGCACTGCGCTTGTCAGACGCTCCCCAGGTCCCCCGCCTTTCAGCGTTGCCGAAATATACAGGTATCCTTGCCGGCGTTTGGAACAGCCGCACAGAACAACGCTGGAAGGCGGGGGACCTGGGGAGCATCTGACAAGCGCAGTGCGCATGCCCAGGAATCCCAGCCCCGCACTGTGCATAATGCATAACACAGTGCGGGGCGGAGATTCAGTAACAGGGTGGTCGCACTGCCCGCACAGGCGCAGAACGGAACCCGGCACCAGCGCTATGACGGCAAATGCTCTATACGCCTGCGCAAGGCAGAAGAGCAGAGCGCAGGCGCAAGATTTCAGACAAAAACAGCGCTGAGGGGGCGGCGAAAATTAACACAGAAGAGATGACTGACGGCGGTTGGGCGCTTTAAAGAGGAGGCTTCAGACCCGCCTCCAGGTACAAAGAGAGGTATTTGAGCTACTTTATAAATACCTTTATTGTGGGAATAACAGCAACCAAAACTAAAAGAGTCACCTTGTTAGACTGCAGCATTACTGCTGCACAAGGTGGCTCTTTTAGTTTATAACGGCTGGAGGGGGGTGACAGTGTCCCTTTAAGGTCGGGCAGCCAACTTGGAATTGACTGTCCTGCCGGTCTCTGAAGTAATGCGTAGAGTCAATTACTCCCTCGGTGTTCCGGCCACCATCTACGTGCCTCAGAAGGAGGCTGCCGATCTTGGGGCAGAACTCCTCCCAGTATTATCTCCTTGTGCCGTGACTTCGTTTCTCACTCTCCACAATACACTTCGCTTCGTGTCCTTTCTTAGGATGCTGCCGCACGTGGGGCAGGCGCAGCTCCGTAGCTATCTATCTCGTGCTAGGCCTCTGTCAGTATCCCACCCCTGACAGGGACCCTCTGTCTGCAGCTCAGATGTTCCTCCTTCTCCCCACTGTCTGCCTGACAGGTCCTCTCTGGGTCAAACCCAGGTAGCTTCTGACTGACTTCCTATCCAACCCACCAGTTTTACCCGTGTGTGAGGAGTGCCCTAATAGATAGAAGCAAGGCTCCCCCTAGTGGACTGGAGTGTGAAGTGTGGTGTGTGACTTGTGATACCTGGCAAGGTGAACTCCTTTAATACCATCAGGCGTAATATCACTCCCCCTGGTGGAAGAGCGACATTACTGCAACGACCAGGACTCTGGGGTGCTGCACTTATATTTTGGATCTTGAGGTCGTTTTCTGTGGTTTACACAACCCTCCCCCCCTTTTGTTAGCAACTGTATATAGAGGTGTTATCAGTCAATGTAATCCTGTCTTTCATAATGAAACAATTGAAAACTTTTCCTGAAACAAGTGCCTAAAATAGCTCCAGTGGACAGTATGGAAATGTGAAGAAATTACTGATTTTATTTTTTTAATAAAGATTTTGATATAAAAAAAATAATACATTTACTGGTGACACATTCCCTTTAAAAACAAGATGCCGACTTCCCACTTGTGTTTCCTGGGGGTATATGGGTTGCACGGTAAGATGCTCTGTAGGTCCTCGCACCCCACAACCCTTGCTAGCCACCTCATTATAAGGCAGCAGATATTTTTCTCCCTCCATAAATCTTGTGTCCTGGTTGGGTGAATCCCAGAACAATTACACCTCCTCCAATTAAATTAGAGCCAATTCTGCCCTAAGTAAACAATGCTCGCTCCATTACCCCGCTGGGTGTAATTAATGACCCTGGGGCGGGTGCGTCACTCCATACGGGAACATCTGACCTTCTTGTCACAAGGACACTTATTTTACTCCTTGGAAATAGTTGCAGAATTACGATAGCAGTGTAATCTATTATTGATTCACTGCTGCTCAAATTCTGATCCAATCCTTTCAGATGTGTCCTCTCTATCGCCGGCTTCTGTTCTCCAAGCCTTCATTCACTTACTTGATGTTGATTACTATCATTCTTGATGGTTCCATCCTTTGGGCTTCAGTCTCCAATTTCCTTGAATTTGCCCTCATCTGGTGTCAGGTAGGTCAGGTTCTCCTTCCAGGGACATCTCCGGGTTTATATGATCAGGATCATCTTTGTTGGTGATCCTAGGTGTCCATTGGCTTTGTAGATGTCTTCTCCAGCACCGCAGCTCAAAAGCATGGATGTGTCTTCTGTCTGCTTTCGTGAGCGTCCACATCTCGCAGCCATATGTCACAACTGGGAACACAATTTCCTTGACCAGTCTTTGTATTTCCATAGTTGGTTCACGCTCACCATGGCTGCCCCAGTGCTAATCGTTACTAGGTCCCACAGCAGAGATCACCACACCGTGATTAATGAGGAACCCAAGACAAACTTCTATCTTTTCATTGTAGATCTTTATGTGAACATCCTTGTTGGTGGTAGTCATGATTTTGGTCTTCTTGATGTTCAGGTGAAGTCCATCTTCTCGCTTTCTGGTTTCATCTTTAGGATCAGCTTCTTCGAGGCCTTCTCACTCTGCCGGCAGGGCTGTGTCGTCTGCAGATCTCAGATTGATGATGGTTTTATTGTCTGTTTTTACCACAACACTCGAATCATTCAACTCCAGGCTCCCCATGATTACTGGAAGTTGTAAAGGACAGGAGAGAGGATGCATCCTTGTCTTGTGCTCTTTCTGATCTTGAACCATTCTGTATCTCCATTGTAGACTGACCTGATAACCCAATGGCTTCCCACAGATTATCATGCTCAACAGTCCAAAGCTAGAACGTCCTCCTCATCTTTCCTATGATCCACCTTAGATTGGTGATGTGATCACGGGTCCCCCTGCCCTTAGGGAATCCAGCGTGGGCATCAGGTAGTTCTCTACCAAGGATGTTGCCCAAGATCTTGTGAATGATCTGTAGATGCACCTCGCTGGCACGGAGGATCAGGGTGATTGTTCTAAGGTTGGAAGTCCCTGGAGTAATTTTTCTTTGGCAATGTGAAGAAAACTGACCTTTTCCAGTCCTTAGACCTTGTGCAGGTCCTCCAGATCTTCTAGCACAGTCCTGTCAGTGTGACTCTTGGGACTAGTTTGAGCAGCTCTATCATAAAACTTTCACCATGAAACTCTAAGGATCAGAATCAATATGCTTCATTTACTGCACTTAGCAAGTATTTATGATTAATGATCTCATGGTTTTGTGTCCTCAGGAGACCTGCATATCCCTGTGTCCTGGTTACATAGTACAAACCCTATGTTGTATGATCCTACAGAGTTTGTTCTTTCTTCTTTCGGACTTATAGAGTTCAGCTGGGAGAGGATGGCTGCAGGATCAGACTACACAGAGGTTTTTGTAGTCTGTAACCATAGAGAAATGCAGCTTTGAATAGAGGCTGTGAACACAAAGTGGAGACTTTTACTAAAGAATATTTACAAAGTTGCTTTATTTGTAATTTTTGACACATGGGAGCAATACATAATTTAGCTGTGTAGTTAAGAGAAATTCTTTAAAGTTGTTGTCTGGGCATAAAATATTGATGATCTAGCCGCAGATAGTTTTCTTCCCTAAAACCTTGCAAACTGTGCGCCCCTGAGGGCAGGTTCTCTCCCCCTCTGTAATCGTCTGTCACTGTTTGTCAGCTGTTGTGATATATATGGGTTCACCACATCTCCACCCCCGGATGAGGTCCAGGAGGTAAATGTGGAGCCTTTGGACTCATTCAGTGTTCGGTGTGTCTGGAGACGAGATCTCCAGAGCTGTGCTCATTTTAAACAGAACCGATCCTGCGGATCCCAGCAGCCACACAGACTGTACTGTATGTTTGTTTCCCTAATTTTGGACTGGTTTATGCAGGACGTTTTTGATAAATCAGTTGAAAACTCAAACAAGAAGTATTCATGTGACTCCCTCCCTGAGTGAGCCGATCTACCATAGTGTGTGTGTGTGTGTGTGTGTGTGTGTGTATATATATAAAAATAATACAGCACCCTGGAATTAATGGTGCTTTAAAATAAAAAGTGTTAGATCTCTGGTGTCCCCCCAATCAGCCGTTATTAGCTCCAGTGGTGACTTGAGCACATTGCTCACAGCTGCACAGCACAGGATCTGTTCTGCAGGTCTTGGCAGCGGCTGCTACACATTGAATGGTTGCTGTGCTGTTTAGCTCAGTTCAATGTTTCTACCCGGCTACTGCCAGAGCTAACAGCAGGTGATTAATGATTAATGGTGGTGCTGGGTGTCGGACGTCCACCAAACTGACACTGATGACTTATCCCAATATTTTATGTCCGGACAACCGTGAACTCTGATGTTCATGTTTCATGCTCCTTTTAGCATTGCCCGGGCTCACCGCAGGTCTCCCAACCTGAAAGGACAGACCCATATGAGGCTGCTAGTTCAGGCGAGGAGCCCTCCGGCTGGTCCAGGCATTGTGGAAAGCAAATTTCAGAAGATTGGGAACAATTTTTCCCCTCCATCTTACCTAGAGGCAGACGGCACCATAGCGGTCGTCACTGCGGAGTTTCCTGCTTCCGTGTAGGATTCATTTGTACCATCCTAATGAATTGGCCTCAGGGAGCTAAAACCTAAACATGTAATTTGCTTTTGTAAGTAATTCAGCAGAGAGCCCGATTCACATGGAACAAGTCACAACCTCCATTTCTTCGCCTCTCAGTGTGTTTATTTGCAGGAGTTCCACGGATTTATAATTTATTTTGTTATGGCGCATTTCATTAGGAGCTGCTTCATTTTACGTCTCACTATGTGCATTTTATTAAAGGCGTTGGCTGGTCTGAAATGAAAAGTCTGCTGTCACTCTGTGTCTGAATCCAAAGCATACACGGTGCACTGTGAGGATTTGCGGTTTCTGAGCCAGCAGGAGTCGCGTTGATGTATGCGACATGCAGACTCCCTGGCAGAAGCCGTCTTGTGGGCACCTCCGCACATCGCATATACCGCCGCCGTTCCCGCAGAAACCGCAAATCCTCGCAGTGCACGGTACGCTGCAGACTTTTCATTTTAGACCAAACACCCTCTTTTAGTAAGATGCAGCTTAAAAAAAAAACACAAGATTTTATCTGGACGTTGGTTCCTTGAATAACTACAGTCATCACACCATTCACTCCTCCTGCCGACACAAGTCATGGGAAACTCTTAGGCTATGTGCACACATCGAGTATTTGGCTGCAGAAATTTCTGCAACGCTTCTGCATCTCTAGGAATTTGTTGGCAGCAAAAACGCAACAGAAAATACGTGCGTCTTTAATGCCTTTTTGTACAGAAATGAATGAATTTTTTTTAGAGCTAAATAAAGATATTTGAAACAAGAAGAAAACAAGTTTTGTGATGTAATTTCCTTGCTCAACCACCTCTTTTTCCAGGCTTATTTTCCCCGTCCGAGGCTAATAATACCAGCCCTCAGCTGCACCAGAAATGGCACTTAGCCCCGGCTATTTCGATGCCCTGGTGCAGTCTCATCGGGGTAATGGGATTAGGGGTTGGTGTTGGTGTTAGCCAAACCCCCTCGTTATTAAACTTAAGTAAGTAAGTAAAGAGTTAAATAAACACACTGAGATTAAAACTCTTTATTTGAAATAAAACAGACACACTCTTTAATCATTAAATTAACCCAATATTCTCACCTCGGTCCGACGGTAATCCAAGGGTTAAAGCAACGTTACCAGCCTATGTAGGAGCGTTCACAGAATGAACCTACATAGGCAGTAATCACACAACAGCAGAACTATGCGTGCACCGCGACACTTGGCGGCAGTGACGGCATGGGATTATTAGGCCTTCTACTCATCTGCGAGAAAAACAGAAAAGAAATCCGATGAAAAATCAGACCGCACTCAGACCAATGTTATTCTATGAGTCACAGCTCATCTGCAATTTTATTTCTCCGCTGAATTCGGACTGAGAAAAAAATCCCACCATGCTGCGATTGTCCTCGTATATGAGAAATGCCAATGCAAGTCAATGGGTGCAAGAAAAAACACGGACGGCATACGGACCATGCGAGTGCCATTCGATTTTTACACACCCATGTCCTTGAAAATCTAACATTTCATCTGCCGCATACAGTAAAATCACAACGTGACCAGACAGAACAGAATAGATAGAACAGATATATACCCATAGAATAGATATATATCTGACGGACATCTTTATATCTAATTAGTACAGTGTGTGTGCACAGCTTACTGTACATGTATTTTATTACATACTAAATTATTTTATGAAAAAATGGCGTGATATCCCCTGAAATTTTATTAACCAGCAGAGGGAAAGCAGATGGCTGGGGCAGATATTTATAGCCTGGCAAAGGGGTAATATCCATGGAGCTCCCGGGCTATTAATATCAGTTCACAGCTGTATACTTAGCCTTTACTGGTTATTAAAATGGAGGATCCTCCCAAAAATGACATATGCTCCCCTATAATAACCAGCAAAGGCTAAGCAGACACCTGCGGGCTGATTTTAATAGCCTAGGCTCTCAGCCACCCCAGAAATGGAGCATAAGATGTGCTATTTATGGCACTTAGCCTCGCTCTTCCCAATTGCCCTGGGGCGGTGGAAAGTGTGGTGATGGTATTGGGGTTGATGTCACCTTTGTATTGACACCTTACATCAAATCCAGGGTTTTGTAATGGAGAGGCATGTATCAGACACCCCCATTATTTACCCCATAGTCAAATTGTTAAAAACGTAACAGACAGAATAAAGCGTTTTATTTGAAATAATGACACAGACTCCATTATTGACTCTAAATTTACCAAAAATACGGGTACTCACCACAAAATCCAATTCACTGAAGCCAATGTCTCCTGTAAAATAATTAAAATAATAAACAACCATATTCCTCACTTGTCCACCGAGAAGATAATAATCCAGTTGTCCCACTACACGTCTAACTTTGCTACATCTAGATGGAAGGTTGCATCCAGCAGAGACACTGAGCTCCGCGTGCTTGCTCAGCTCAGTGCCTCACGGTGATGTGGTAAAGTTCATATTCAACTAACTCCTTTTACTGCACTGACGTCACTTTCAACATGAGAAAGTTCTCACGCTTTCGGTGCCTCCAGAATGGTCATCGGAGTTCAGAGCCAATTAATGCCTTTCTCCTCAATTATGTCAGCACAAGCAACGTGTAAAAAGTTATATTCATGGCCCCTTCCCTGGCTATTAATCTTAGCCCACAGCTCTCTGCCTAGTCTTTGCTGGTTATTAATTATACGGGAGACCACATGTAATTTTTTTTCAGGGTGCCCCATTTTAATAACCAGTAAAGTATACAGTTGTAAGCTGACATTTATAGCATGGGAAGTGGGTAATACCCATGGAGCTTCCCAGGCTATTAGTAAACTACACATACAAAGCACTGATTATAGATCTCAGTCACATATTTTTATCTAACATATGTGTATATATATATATGTGTGTTTTAAAGAATATTTTCTTTGAAAACAATGTGTAAATGACAGAGAATTACTCTATGTAAAAGCTCATGCTAAAATCAAATTGCAATCGGATCGTTTTGCATGCAAATCGGGTGTAAATCAGATGCTAGGTGTTAAAAATCGGATTGTACTCGCAAGAAAATCACATGACACATGAGCCCTGATACATAGGGTATGTGTCCACGTTCAGGATTGCATCAGGATTTGGTCAGGATTTTTCATCAGTATTTGTAAGCCAAAACCAGGAGTGGGTGATAAATGCAAAAGTGGTGCATATGTTTCTATTATACTTTTCCTCTAATTGTTCCACTCCTGGTTTTGGCTTACAAATACTGATGAAAAATCCTGACCAAATCCTGATGCAATCCTGAACGTGGACACATACCCTAAGTGTCCACCCATCATGGATGTCGGTATGTGAGTGGCTGCTCATCAGGGTTTTGCACCGCTGCCACTGCCTATACCATTTCGGCTCTTTGCATCCTGCAGTGTTCCAGTAACCCTGGACTGGTAATCACAGCTCTATATTCAGTGACGCTCCAATAATGGACTGAATGTGCACCTATCCCTCTGTAGCTGAAGAGCCCCTGTAAACCTTAAGATCAGTATCAGTAACTTGCAATGGGTCCACATCTGCTGGTAATCATGGCCCTTTCTCCGGCACAGGCAAGTAGTGCTCTTTATGCCCCATATAAGCTGTCTTGTGCATTCTGAATGAATTTGCTGTTTTTCTTTCTTTCATAACTGAGAAGCCGAACCATTAACCAACTCATTTCTCACGTTGAGTGCGATTCCTCCCAGCCTCACAGGCGTGAGCCAGCGACCAAGCTCCTCTCTTAAAGTCCTCATAGCACGAAAGAGCAAGGATCACACAGAGTGGAGGGAAGGAGAGGCGCTCATTAGTGGAGGAGCCGCACCGATGCACTACTCATCTGATGGCTGCTGCCGAGAATCCAGGACCTAGGAGATTCCTCACCCCCGACACGACATAACCGGTCACATGGAAAATCCATAGAGAACATCATCGCCAGTCTTCCCAGACACGAGGATGACCCTTACCCTCAGATACAGGGGAACGCAGGCGACCATTGCGGTTTCATCCAACTTTCGTAGAAACAGATATTGTAAGTTAAAATAGAAAATTCAGAACGAGGTCAAAGTTTTTCCTTTTCATTTATTTGTGAAAAAAACTCTTAGTAAATGCGAAAAAATAATCATCAAATGAAGGAGTCACAGCTAATAAATAATATTATGTATGTCAGAACTACAGCACTGCAGGTTCAGAGTAGAAATCTCCCAGCATTCCCTGCTTCATTAGTGTATGCACAGAACTATCTGCACCCTGCGCAGCTGTACCTGGTGACTGCACCAGCAGAATAGTGAGTGCAGCTCTGGAGTATAATACAGGATGTAACTCAGGATCAGTAATGTAATGTATGTACGCAGTGACTGCACCAGCAGAATAGTGAGTGCAGCTCTGGAGTATAATACAGGATGTAACTCAGGATCAGTAATGTAATGCATATACACAGTGACTGCACCAGCAGAATAGTGAGTGCAGCTCTGGGGTACAATACAGGATGTAACTCAGGATCAGTAATGTAATGTATGTACACAGTGACTGCACCAGCAGAATAGTGAGTGCAGCTCTGGAGTATAATACAGGAGGTAACTCAGGATCAGTAATGTAATGTATGTACACAGTGACTGCACCAGCAGAATAGTGAGTGCAGCTCTAGAGTATAATACAGGATGTAACTCAGGATCAGTAATGTAATGTATGTACACAGTGACTGCACCAGCAGAATAGTGAGTGCAGCTCTGGGGTATAATACAGGATGTAACTCCGGATCAGTAATGTAATGTATGTACACAGTGACTACACCAGAATAGTGAGTGCAGCTCTGGGGTATAATACAGGATGTAACTCAGGATCAGTAATGTATGTACACAGTGACTGCACCAGTAGAATAGTGAGTGCAGCTCAGGAGTATAATACAGGATGTAACTCAGGATCGGTAATGTAATGTATGTACACAGTGACTGCACCAGCAGAATAGTGAGTGCAGCTCTGGGGTATAATACAGGATGTAACTCAGGATCAGTAATGTATTTACACAGTGACTGCACCAGTAGAATAGTGAGTGCAGCTCAGGAGTATAATACAGGATGTAACTCAGGATCGGTAATGTAATGTATGTACACAGTGACTGCACCAGCAGAATAGTGAGTGCAGCTCTGGGGTATAATACAGGATGTAACTCAGGATCAGTAATGTATTTACACAGTGACTGCACCAGCAGAATAGTGAGTGCAGCTCTGGAGTATAATACAGGATCTAACTCAGGATCAGTAATGTAATGTATGTACACAGTGACTGCACCAGCAGAATAGTGTGTGCAGCCCTGGGGTATAATGCAAGGTGTAATTTAGGGTTAAATACAGGTTTGCTCGCTGCCACTGACATATGTAGCATTTTTCCACATTCCCCCATGAAATAAATACCGTACATTAATTAAGCTCCATCTTGAAGGCTGATGTATTCACGTTGATGGTAATGAAATATTACAATGATGCAGCAAGAAGAAGCAATTTGCTTGTGTAGAACAGTGTAACGGATCTGTCACAATACCTGGTGAATAGCGCTGATTGCGTGTACAGTGTGTGGGGATGTAATTCTTCTATCACTCAGGAGACGGAGAGGCTTGGAGACATTTATAGAACTACTTATGACCATAACTAATCATCCAGCCGGAGGGAGAAGTCTTATATCAGGACACAAGTCTCCCACCCAACTGCAGAAAATTATGATAAAGTGCCCCTAGTGGTCACTGCTTGAACTATTACAGAGCAGAGAAATGGTGCTCCAAACTAACATAATTTAATAAATTCTGACACCTAGTGAGCAAAAGTGGAGCAGTCTTTTAAAACAGGAGTCCTCCCCCTACTCCTTATCATTGTTTTCCTCCTCCTCTTTCTTCTTCTCCCATCACAGTGTTCTCTTTATATATTGCAATCATCATATTATACAGCACTGTGCACTTGCAATTGCTCATTTTTCCTTTCTACCCAGATAATTTCTCCTTTTTTCCATTAGTTCTATGACATCACGCGAGTAATAACTGAAGAGCAGAATCCTTCTAAGCTCTATGTAGAGACAGGAGGTCTATTTTCCCTGTTATCAGTCATCACTGCAAAGTCCTTGTGGATGAGGAGGGAGCAGCTGGGTTAGGAGGTGAAGAGGGGAATGATAAATGCAGGGACAAGAGACTTCCTGTTTCTACAAAGAAAAAAGAGAAGGATTATCTGGGTAGAAAATGAGCAATTGTAAGTGCACAGCGCTGGATAATATGATGAGTGTGATATATAAAGAGGAGAAACACTGTGATGGAGGGAGGAGAAGTAAGAAGAGGAAGGGGAGGAGGATGAGGGCTTCTTTAAATTTAGAATCCTTTTGGCTAATCTGCCTCCTCTCAGAATTTTATTTCAGAAGCCTGTTTATTGCATTTCATTTCCAGAACTGTGTCCCTTTAAGGTTACGTTCCCACAATAAGTTTTTGAGTTTTTTACGCAGCATTTTTTTTTTAAAAAAAGCAAGAAATTTGTTTTGCTTAATTGGCGCAGAAAATCTGCAACATCAAAAACTCACCAAAAGCTCATGGTGGGAACCCCCTCTGTATTGGTGGGGTCCCTATCACATCACACCATAGCAATATGCCATGATATTCTGGACGTGGAAACCTCGTCCCCCATTATGCTGGAGGAAGTTTCACTTTCTATTTTCTGCAATTTTCAGTCTTTGTCAATGTTTGATGATCAGTCCCCAATGTCTAGTAAATAGAAGAGGATCATGATCGTCCCCATAAAACTTCTGTCTTCAAGTAGGAAATGTTCTCCGCTCCATCTAGTGAATATTCTGCTGATATTTATAAGGGAAATTCATCAGGCAATTAAGTGGCCTAGAAAATAATGTCTGCAGGATCGGGAGTAATTTCTTCAAGGGTATTATCACACGGATCGGCAGCGGTGGGAGCAGGAACATTGGGAAAAGCCACGTGCAATATGTGAAAGTAAGCCCAACTCTATCTTACCAGGGAAAAGTGACAATTTCTATCTTGTATCTTTCCATGCTGACTGATCCAGTCTATTATTTTTTCTGCAGCAGACATTTCACAATAGTCTATTAGTCACTAACAGCTTGCGGCTGGCGGTGCTGCCGGGGTCGGCACCATTTTGTTTGCCACTGATACAGTTCTGTAAATTGCAGTGAGCTTTGTTGAGAGTTGAAGATGACTTCACTGTATTCAAACAAGCAACACTTAAATCTGCTCTCACCTCTGCTATACAAGCCTAATTCACAACCCTCGTATCTTCCCTATCCTACAACCCCAAACAGTTATTCAAAACCTTTAACTCCCTTCTCCGCCCCCCACTGCCCCCTCCAACCTCTCTCATCTCTGCTGAGGACTTTGCCACGCAAGCCAAAAATAAAATCGACCAAACAAGGCAAGTCTTCATTGTTCTACCACCACAACCCCTTTGTATACCAGACCAATGCCCAAACCCCATAACCTCCCTATCTAACATCACTGAAGGGGGGCTTAATTGTCTCCTCTCCAAATCGCACCTCACCACCTGTGCGCTTGACCCCATCCGAACTCACCTCCTCCCCATCCTCACCACCACACTTATCCCATCCCTAACCCACCTCTTCAACCTATCACTAACTTCTGGCATCTTCCCTTCTGCTTTCAAACATGCCACAATCACGCCTATCCTTAAAAAGCCAACCCTCGATACAACTGCTATGTCCAGCTATCGCCCAATATCGCCGCTCCCATTCGCTTCCAAACTCCTGGAGCAGCATGTCCACACTGAACTTTCCTCCCACCTCTCATCTAACTTGCTCTTTGACAATCTACAATCTGGTTTCCGCCCCCATCACTCAACTAAGACAGCCTTGACCAAAATCACTAACGACCTACTTACCGCCAAAGCTAACGGACAATACTCTGTACTCCTCCTTCTAAACCTGTCCTCTGCTTTTGACACAGTTGACCACTGCCTCTTACTACAGAGCCTCTCCTCCTTTGGCATCAAAGACCTCGCCCTATCCTGGATCTCCTCATACCTTTCCAACCGCACATTCAGTGTCTCCCACACTACCTCCTCATCCCACCCTCTCTCTGTTGGAGTCCCCCAAGGCTCTGTTCTAGGACCCCTACTCTTCTCAATCTATACACTTGGCCGGGGACAACTCATAAAGTCCCATGGATTCCAGTACCACCTCTATGCTGATGACACTCAGATCTACCTCTCTGGCCCAGAAGTCACCGCTCTGCTGTCCAGAATCCCAGAGTGTCTATCAGCCATATCCTCCTCCTCTCGCTTCCTCAAACTCAATGTGGACAAATCTGAACTCATCATCTTTCCTCCATTCACATAGATCTTCCTTACCTGACCTATCTATCGCAATCAACGACATCATGCTTTCCCCCGTACTGGAAGTCCGTTGCCTCAGAGTAACTTTGACTCTGCCCTGTCCTTCAAACCGCACATCCAAGCTCTGTCCACCTCCTGTTGCCTCCAGCTCAAAAATATCTCCAGAATCCGTCCTTTCCTCAACCGTCAATCTACTGAAATGCTTGTGCATGCCCTCATCATCTCCAGCCTTGACTACTGCAACATCCTTTTCTGCGGCCTCCCTGCTAACACCCTTGCACCTCTCCAGTCCATCCTTAACTCTGCTGCCCGACTAATTCATCTCTCTCCTCGCTACTCCTCCGCTTCCCCCCCTCTGTAAATCTCTTCACTGGCTCCCATTCCCTCAGCGTATCCAGTTCAACTTACTAATACTGACCTACAAAGCCATCCATAACCTGTCTGCTCCATATATCTCTGAACTAATCTCCCGATATCTTCCCTCATGTAATCTCCGGTCCTCCCAAGACCTCGTTCTCTCCTCCACACTTATCCGCTCCTCACCCAACCGCCTCCAAGACTTCTCCAGAATATCCCCCATCCTCTGGAATTCTCTGCCCCAACACGTCTGACTATCAACCACATTCGGATCCTTCAGAGGGAACCTAAAAACCCATCTCTTCAGGAAAGCCTATTGTCAGGACTCAAAACATTTTTTATTACCTTTTTGTGCATTACTGCCCATTTCCAAGATGGCGTCTTTGGTCTCATGTGCACTGTGTCTTCCTGCTATAAAACTCCACCCCAGCCTTCAGTCTGTGCTAGAGTATTCTGGCTTGCATCCAGCTCCTGGCCTCTGGTACTCCCTGGCTATATACCTGCTCCTGTGAACCTGTGGGGTTATCCTGCTACTCTGCTCTGAGTTCCTGCTGCATACACCAGTTCCAGTAATCCTCCTTCATCTGCTGCTCATGTTTGCTTCCATCTGCATTTGCTGGACATGTAAGCTGTTTCTGCTCTGCAAGAACCTGAGACTATTACCCAGACCTCCCTGGTTGAGCTAAGATATTATTTGAACTGCCTTATAAGCATATCTATCTGTGTTTTGGACTAAGCAAGGACTTATTCGTGTCAAGTATCCTCAAGAATAATTGTGCTTCATAGACTTTCTGCGTGATTGCATTTTTCTCTGAAGTTTCCTATAGACTGCTGAGCTGCATTTGATATTTGCACCAAGTGTTGTGGACTTGGGTTTCTCTCTGCACCTGTTTGAATCACCGTATGATAATATAGACTTTACCACTTATAAAACTGTGTCCTGTAGTTGTCTTGTTCCACGCAGAGTCTCCTGAGTTATCCCCTATAATTATTACAGGATACTATAGCCTAAAAAAAAAAGGAGACTGCTGGAACAATGACTGCAGAAAGCAGACTAGAGCAGGCGTTTTCCATAATTAGATCACTGCAGAAAGATGTGGAAGGTCTGCAAAAGAAGTTTGGAATCTTTGAATTCAATCAACAAGTGTTTGGACAGACTATGCAGGACTTAAGCAACCGCATGGCAGCCCAGGAAAACAAACTTGCTGGCATAGAGTCCCAGTATGGACGGGTTTTTCAGGACATAAGCACGCAAATAGCTGCACAAGCGACTTTTCCCTCTGGGCAACCGCCACCAGTTAGCCCACCTAAGTTGCCCCCATTCAGATTTAATGGTGATCGCGACAAATTTCGTGGCTTTGTGAATCAATGTATGCTATATTTTGATGTGCATGCTGACCGTTTACCTAATGATAGATCCAAAGTATTGTGTGTAATAATGCTGCTGACCGCACGAGCGCTCGCCTGGGCGAATCCGATGATTGAGTCTCGTGACCCACGGTTAAATAACTTGGATGATTTCTTGGCCGCTATGGCATTAATGTTTGATGATCCTAATCGCTGTGCAACCTGTTATGATCCCAATGGCAAAGGATCTCAGAGATTACAGCAAAGTCTGCAAACATAAATACCAGCTCATAGGGACGTGGTAACTAGGCTGACCATATACCGTACCTGATCCTAGCACAAACACTAACAGTAGCCGGGGAACGTGCCTACGTTGATCCTAGACGTCTCGCGCCAGCCGGAGAACTAACTAACCCTATAAGGGAAAATAAGACCTCTCTTGCCTCCAGAGAAAAGACCCCAAAGTAATACAAGCCCCCAACAAATAATAACGGTGAGGTAAGAAGAAAAGACAAACGTAAGAATGAACTAGATTTTAGCAAAGAGAGGCCCACTGACTAATAGCAGAATATAGTAAGATGACTTATATGGTCAGCAAAAACCCTGCAAAATATCCACGCTGAATATCCAAGAACCCCCAAACCGACTAATGGTGTGGGGGGAGAATATCAGCCCCCTAGAGCTTCCAGCGATATCAGGAATCACATTTTGTACAAGCTGGACAAAAATATAAACAATGCAAATGATCAAAAATAAGAAAGCAGGACTTAGCTTATCTTGCAAAGAACCAGGACCTAAAGACAGGAGCAAACAGAAATGAACTGATTACAACGATGCCAGGCACTGGACTGAGAATCCAGGAAGTTTAAATAGCAACACCCCAGGCCTAACGAAGCAGGTGAGTACCAACCTGGTAAAAGACAATCCAAGTGCCAAATCACTAGTGACCACAAGAGGGAGCCAAGGAGTATAGTTCACAACAGTACCCCCCCTTTAAGGAGGGGTCACCGAACCCTCACCAAGGCCACCAGGGCGACCAGGATGAGCAGCATGGAAGGCACGAACCAAATCGGCCGCATGAACATCAGAGGCGGCCACCCAGGAATTATCCTCCTGACCATAGCCCTTCCATTTGACCAAATACTGAAGCCTCCGTCTAGAGAGACGAGAATCCAAGATCTTCTCTACCACGTACTCCAACTCGCCCTCAACCAACACCGGAGCAGGAGGCTCAACAGCAGGAACCACAGGCACAACGTACCGCGGCAACAAAGACCTATGGAACACGTTGTGAATGGCAAACGACACCGGAAGATCCAAACGAAAAGAAACCGGGTTAAGAACTTCCAAAATTTTATAAGGACCAATAAAGCGAGGCTTAAACTTAGGAGAGGAAACCTTCAGAGGGACATACCGAGAAGACAACCAAACCAAATCCCCAACACGAAGTCGGGGGCCCACACCGCGGCGGCGGTTGGCAATACGCTGAGCCTTCTCCTGTGACAACTTCAAGTTGTCCACCACAAGATTCCAAATCCGCTGCAACCTATCCACCACGGAATCCACCCCAGGACAGTCAGAAGACTCAACATGACCCGAGGAGAAACGAGGATGAAAACCAGAGTTGCAGAAGAATGGCGAAACCAAAGTAGCGGAACTAGCCCGATTGTTAAGGGCAAACTCCGCCAATGGCAAGAAGGTCACCCAATTATCCTGGTCCGCAGAAACAAAACTGTTGTGAATTTGGATTCTGGGCTCCCCCGGTGGCTACTGGTGGAATTGAACTGGTGTCTTCATCTTCTCTGTTCACCTGTTCCCATCAAGATGTGGGAGTCGCTATATAACCTTGCTGCTTTGTTAGTTGCTTGCCGGTCAACAATGTTATCAGAAGCCTCTCTGTGCTTGTTCCTGCTCCTAGACAACTACTAGATAAGTTGGACTCTTGTCCATGTTTGTTTTTGCATTTTTGTTCCAGTTCACAGCTGTAGTTTCGTTACTGTGTCTGGAAAGCTCTTGTGAACAGGAATTGCCACTCTGGTGTTATGAGTTAATGCCAGAGTTTTAAAGTAATTTCTGGATGGTGTTTTGATAGGGTTTTTAGCTGACCATGAAAGTGTTCTTTCTGTCTTCTGCTATGTAGTAAGTGGACCTCAAATTTGCTAAACCTATTTTCATACTACGTTTTGTTATTTCATCTTAATTCACCGCCAATACATGTGGGGGGCCTCTGTCTCCTTTCGGGGTATTTCTCTAGAGGTGAGCTAGGACTTATTTTCCTCTGCTAGCATTATTTAGTCCTCCGGCTGGTGCTGGGCATCTAGAATCAACGTAGGCATGCTACCCGGCCACTGCTAGTTGTGTGTTAGGTTTAGTTCATGGTCAGCTCAGTTCCCATCTTCCAAGAGCTAGTTCCTATATATGCTGATGCTATGTTCTTTTGCCATTGAGATCATGACAGTTTGACCGGCCCACAAAGTGTTAATTGTTTGGGCTGAAGCAGGAGATAGAGAAGTGTTTAAGGGAAATTTTTTTTTTTTTTTTCCCTTCAGAGTTTTGCTGTCTAGCCCTTAATTGCTGTCTAGCTGCTTCTTACCTCCTCTTAACCCTTGAATGGCTCTGTGTCCACCTGTTTGTAATGGATCTTCAGAGTGTAACTGCAGGTTTGAATAATCTCGCCACGAAGGTACAAAATTTGCAAGATTTTGTTTGTCATGCACCTGTATCTGAGCCGAGAATTCCTTTGCCGGAATTTTTCTCGGGGAATAGATCTGGGTTTCAGAATTTTCGAAATAATTGCAAATTATTTTTGTCCCTGAAATCTCGCTCTGCCGGAGACCCTGCACAGCAGGTCAGGATTGTGATTTCCTTGCTCCGGGGCGACCCTCAAGACTGGGCTTTTTCATTGACACCAGGGGATCCTGCGTTGCTCAATGTGGATGCGTTTTTTCTGGCCTTGGGGTTGCTTTATGACGAACCTCATTTGGAGCTTCAGGCAGAAAAAACTTTGATGTCCCTATCTCAGGGGCAAGATGAAGCGGAAATTTACTGCCAAAGATTCCGTAAATGGTCTGTGCTTACTCAGTGGAATGAGTGCGCCCTGGCGGCGACTTTCAGAGAGGGTCTCTCTGATGCCATTAAGGATGTTATGGTGGGGTTCCCTGTGCCTGCGGGTCTGAATGAGTCCATGACAATGGCTATTCAGATCGATAGGCGTTTGCGGGAGCGCAAACCAGTGCACCATCTGGCGGTGTCCACTGAGAAGTCGCCAGAGAGTATGCAGTGTGATAGAATTCTGTCCCGAAGCGAGCGGCAGAATTTTAGACGGAAAAATGGGTTGTGTTTCTATTGTGGTGATTCTACTCATGTTATATCAGCATGCTCTAAACGCACTAAAAAGCTTGGTAAATCTGTTTCCATTTGCACCTCACCGTCTAAGTTTATTCTATCTGTGACCCTGATTTGCTCTTTGTCATCTATTACCACGGACGCCTATGTCGACTCTGGCGCCGCTTTGAGTCTTATGGATTGGTCCTTTGCCAAACGCTGTGGGTATGATTTAGAGCCTTTGGAGACTCCTATTCCTCTGAAGGGGATTGACTCCACCCCATTGGCTAATAATAAACCACAATACTGGACACAAGTAACTATGCGTATTAATCCGGATCATCAGGAGATTATTCGCTTTCTGGTGCTGTATAATCTACATGATGATTTGGTGCTAGGATTGCCTTGGCTGCAATCTCACAACCCAGTCCTCGACTGGAGAGCTATGTCTGTGTTGAGCTGGGGATGTAAGGGGGCTCATGGGGATGTACCTGTGGTTTCCATTTCATCATCTATTCCCTCTGAAATTCCTGAGTTCCTGTCTGACTATCGTGACGTCTTTGAAGAATCCAAGCTTGGTTCGTTACCTCCGCACCGAGAGTGCGATTGTGCCATAGATTTAATCCCGGGTAGTAAATACCCAAAGGGTCGTTTATTTAATCTGTCTGTGCCTGAACATGCTGCTATGCGAGAATATATAAAGGAGTCCTTGGAAAAGGGACATATTCGTCCATCGTCATCTCCCTTAGGAGCCGGTTTTTTCTTTGTGTCAAAAAAAGACGGCTCTTTGAGACCATGTATTGATTATCGGCTTTTGAATAAAATCACTGTTAAATATCAATACCCATTGCCGTTGCTGACTGATTTGTTTGCTCGCATAAAGGGGGCCAAGTGGTTCTCTAAGATTGACCTTCGTGGGGCGTATAATTTGGTGCGAATCAGGCAGGGGGATGAGTGGAAAACCGCATTTAATACGCCCGAGGGCCACTTTGAGTATTTAGTGATGCCTTTTGGTCTTTCAAATGCTCCGTCAGTTTTCCAGTCCTTTATGCATGATATTTTTCGCGATTATTTGGATAAATTTATGATTGTGTATCTGGATGATATTCTGATTTTTTCGGATGACTGGGACTCTCATGTCCAGCAAGTCAGGAGGGTTTTTCAGGTTTTGCGGTCTAATTCTTTGTGTGTGAAGGGTTCTAAGTGTGTTTTTGGGGTACAGAGGATTTCCTTTTTGGGATATATTTTTTCCCCCTCTTCCATTGAAATGGATCCTGTCAAGGTTCAAGCTATTTGTGATTGGACGCAGCCCTCTTCTCTTAAGAGTCTTCAGAAATTTTTGGGCTTTGCTAACTTTTATCGTCGATTTATTGCTGGTTTTTCGGATATTGCTAAGCCATTGACCGATTTGACTAAGAAGGGTGCTGATGTTGCTGATTGGTCCCCTGATGCTGTGGAGGCCTTTCGGGAGCTTAAGCGCCGTTTTTCCTCTGCCCCTGTGTTGCGTCAGCCTGATGTTGCTCTACCTTTTCAGGTTGAGGTCGACGCTTCTGAGATCGGAGCTGGGGCAGTGTTGTCGCAGAAAAGTTCTGACTGCTCCGTGATGAGGCCTTGTGCCTTCTTTTCCCGTAAATTTTCGCCCGCTGAGCGGAATTATGATGTTGGGAATCGGGAGCTTTTGGCCATGAAGTGGGCTTTTGAGGAGTGGCGCCATTGGCTTGAGGGGGCCAGACATCAGGTGGTGGTATTGACGGACCACAAAAATTTGATTTATCTTGAGACCGCCAGGCGCCTGAATCCTAGACAGGCGCGCTGGTCATTATTTTTCTCTCGGTTTAATTTTGTGGTGTCATACCTACCGGGTTCTAAGAATGTTAAGGCGGATGCCCTTTCTAGGAGTTTTGAGCCTGACTCGCCTGGTAACTCTGAGCCCACAGGTATCCTTAAGGATGGAGTGGTATTGTCAGCCGTTTCTCCAGACCTGCGGCGGGCCTTGCAGGAGTTTCAGGATAGACCTGATCGTTGCCCACCTGATAAACTGTTTGTTCCTGATGATTGGACCAGTAGAGTAATCTCTGAGGTTCATTCTTCTGCGTTGGCAGGTCATCCTGGCATTTTTGGTACCAGGGATTTGGTGGCAAGGTCCTTCTGGTGGCCTTCCCTGTCACGAGATGTGCGAGGCTTTGTGCAGTCTTGTGACGTTTGTGCTCGGGCCAAGCCTTGTTGTTCTCGGGCTAGTGGATTATTGTTGCCCTTGCCTATTCCTAAGAGGCCTTGGACGCACATCTCGATGGATTTTATTTCAGATCTGCCTGTTTATCAGAAGATGTCTGTCATCTGGGTGGTGTGTGACCGTTTCTCTAAGATGGTCCATTTGGTTCCTCTGCCCAAGTTGCCTTCTTCTTCCGAGTTGGTTCCTCTGTTTTTTCAAAATGTTGTTCGTTTGCATGGTATTCCTGAGAATATCGTTTCTGACAGAGGGACTCAATTCGTGTCTAGATTTTGGCGGGCATTCTGTGCTAGGATGGGCATAGATTTATCTTTTTCGTCCGCTTTCCATCCTCTGACGAATGGCCAGACCGAGCGGATTAATCAGACCCTGGAGACATATCTGAGGTGTTTTGTGTCTGCTGACCAGGATGATTGGGTTGCTTTTTTGCCATTGGCGGAGTTCGCTCTCAATAATCGGGCCAGCTCTGCCACTTTGGTGTCCCCGTTTTTCTGTAATTCGGGGTTTCATCCTCGATTTTCCTCTGGTCAGGTGGAATCTTCGGATTGTCCTGGAGTGGATGCTGTGGTGGAGAGATTGCATCAGATCTGGGGGCAGGTGGTGGACAATTTGAGGTTGTCCCAGGAGAAGACTCAGCTTTTTGCCAACCGCCACCGTCGTGTTGGTCCTCGGCTTTGTGTTGGGGATTTGGTGTGGTTGTCTTCTCGTTTTGTCCCTATGAGGGTCTCTTCTCCTAAGTTTAAGCCTCGGTTCATCGGCCCGTATAAGATATTGGAGATTCTTAACCCTGTTTCCTTCCGTTTGGACCTCCCTGCATCCTTTTCTATTCATAACGTTTTTCATCGGTCATTATTGCGCAGGTATGAGGTACCGGTTGTGCCTTCCGTTGAGCCTCCTGCTCCGGTGTTGGTTGAGGGTGAGTTGGAGTACGTTGTGGAGAAAATCTTAGACTCTCGTGTTTCCAGACGGAGACTCCAGTATCTGGTCAAGTGGAAGGGATACGGCCAGGAGGATAATTCTTGGGTGAATGCATCTGATGTTCATGCCTCTGATCTGGTTCGTGCCTTTCATAGGGCCCATCCTGATCGCCCTGGTGGTTCTGGTGAGGGTTCGGTGCCCCCTCCTTGAGGGGGGGGTACTGTTGTGAATTTGGATTCTGGGCTCCCCCGGTGGCTACTGGTGGAATTGAACTGGTGTCTTCATCTTCTCTGTTCACCTGTTCCCATCAAGATGTGGGAGTCGCTATATAACCTTGCTGCTTTGTTAGTTGCTTGCCGGTCAACAATGTTATCAGAAGCCTCTCTGTGCTTGTTCCTGCTCCTAGACAACTACTAGATAAGTTGGACTCTTGTCCATGTTTGTTTTTGCATTTTTGTTCCAGTTCACAGCTGTAGTTTCGTTACTGTGTCTGGAAAGCTCTTGTGAACAGGAATTGCCACTCTGGTGTTATGAGTTAATGCCAGAGTTTTAAAGTAATTTCTGGATGGTGTTTTGATAGGGTTTTTAGCTGACCATGAAAGTGTTCTTTCTGTCTTCTGCTATGTAGTAAGTGGACCTCAAATTTGCTAAACCTATTTTCATACTACGTTTTGTTATTTCATCTTAATTCACCGCCAATACATGTGGGGGGCCTCTGTCTCCTTTCGGGGTATTTCTCTAGAGGTGAGCTAGGACTTATTTTCCTCTGCTAGCATTATTTAGTCCTCCGGCTGGTGCTGGGCATCTAGAATCAACGTAGGCATGCTACCCGGCCACTGCTAGTTGTGTGTTAGGTTTAGTTCATGGTCAGCTCAGTTCCCATCTTCCAAGAGCTAGTTCCTATATATGCTGATGCTATGTTCTTTTGCCATTGAGATCATGACACAAAACATCTCAAATAAGCCTCCAGTGTCTGATTAGTTCGCTCCGTTTGACCATTAGTCTGAGGATGGAAGGCAGATGAAAACGACAAATCAATGCCCATTTTAGCACAAAAAGATCGCCAGAATCTGGACACAAACTGGGATCCTCTGTCGGACATGATATTCTCCGGAATGCCGTGTAAACGAACCACATTCTGAAAAAACAAAGGAACCAGATCGGAAGAGGAAGGCAACTTAGGCAAGGGTACCAAATGGACCATCTTGGAAAAACGATCACACACCACCCAGATGACAGACATTCCTTGAGACACCGGAAGATCAGAAATGAAATCCATGGAAATGTGTGTCCAAGGCCTCTTCGGGACGGGCAAGGGCAGAAGCAACCCGCTAGCACGAGAACAACAAGGCTTAGCCCGAGCACAAGTCCCACAGGACTGCACAAATGACCGCACATCCCGTGACAAGGAAGGCCACCAAAAGGACCTAGCCACCAAATCTCGGGTACCAAAAATTCCCGGATGCCCTGCCAACACCGAGGAATGAACCTCGGAAATGACTTTGCTGGTCCATTTATCAGGAACAAACAGTCTGTCGGGTGGACAAGAGTCAGGTCTACCAGCCTGAAATCTCTGCAACACACGTCGCAGATCAGGAGATATGGCCGACACGATTACTCCCACTTTAAGAATACCAGCTGGCTCCGAGACTCCAGGAGAGTCAGGCACAAAGCTCCTAGAAAGAGCATCAGCCTTAACATTCTTCGAACCAGGCAGGTACGAGACCACAAAGTCAAAACGAGAGAAAAACAATGACCTACGAGCCTGTCTAGGATTCAGGCGCTTAGCAGACTCGAGATACATCAGATTTTTGTGATCAGCCAAGACCACCACACGATGCTTAGCACCCTCGAGCCAATGACGCCACTCCTCAAATGCCCACTTCATGGCCAACAACTCCCGATTACCAACATCATAGTTCCGCTCAGCAGGCGAAAACTTCCTAGAGAAAAAAGCACATGGTCTCATCACAGAGCAACCAGAGCCTCTCTGCGACAAAACAGCCCCAGCACCGATCTCAGAAGCATCCACTTCAACCTGAAAGGGAAGTGAGACATCAGGCTGGCACAAAACAGGCGCCGAAGTAAACCGGCGCTTCAGCTCCTGGAAGGCCTCCACGGCTGCAGGGGCCCAACTAGTCACATCAGAACCTTTCTTGGTCATATCCGTCAAAGGTTTAACAACGCTAGAAAAGTTAGCGATAAAGCGACGGTAGAAATTAGCAAACCCCAAGAACTTCTGAAGACTCTTAACAGACGTGGGCTGAGTCCAATCATGAATAGCTCGGACCTTGACTGGGTCCATCTCCACAGCAGAAGGGGAGAAAATAAAACCCAAAAAGGAAACCTTCTGCACTCCAAAGAGACACTTTGAGCCCTTCACAAACAAAGCATTATCACGCAAAACCTGAAACACCATCCTGACCTGCTTTACATGAGAATCCCAATCATCCGAGAAAACCAGAATATCATCCAGATAAACAATCATAAATTTATCCAGATACTTCCGGAAGATATCATGCATAAAGGACTGAAACACTGAAGGAGCATTAGAGAGCCCAAGGGGCATCACCAAGTATTCAAAATGACCTTCGGGCGTATTGAATGCAGTTTTCCATTCATCTCCCTGCCTAATGCGCGCAAGGTTGTACGCACCACGAAGATCTATCTTGGTGAACCACTTGGCACCCTTAATCCGAGCAAACAAGTCTGACAATAGTGGCAAAGGATACTGAAACTTAACAGTGATTTTATTCAGAAGCCGATAGTCTATACAAGGTCTCAAAGACCCGTCTTTCTTGGCCACAAAAAAGAATCCCGCACCAAGAGGGGAAGAGGATGGACGAATATGCCCCTTCTCCAAAGACTCCTTGACATAAGAACGCATCGCGGCATGCTCGGGTACAGACAAATTAAATAATCGTCCCTTAGGAAATTTACTGCCAGGAATCAATTCTATAGCGCAGTCACAGTCCCTATGAGGAGGAAGAGCACTGGACCTGGACTCACTGAATACATCCTGATACTCACACAAATACTCAGGAACCTCTGAAGGAGTAGAAGTAGCAATAGACACCGGTGGAGAATCGTAATGAATTCCCTGACAACCCCAACTCGACACCGACATAGCCTTCCAATCCAAAACAGGATTATGGGTCTGTAACCATGGCAGACCTAACACGACCAAATCATTCATTTTATGCAGAACAAGAAAACGAATCACCTCCCGATGTTCAGGAGTCATGCACATGGTCACTTGTGTCCAATACTGCGGTTTATTTTCCGCCAGTGGCGTAGCATCAATTCCCCTGAGAGGAATAGGAACTTTTAAAGGCTCCAGGACAAAACCACAGCGCTTGGTAAACGACAAGTCCATAAGACTCAGGGCAGCACCTGAATCCACAAACGCCATAACAGGGTAGGAAGACAATGAACAAATTAAAGTCACAGACAAAATAAATTTAGGCTGCAAATTACCAATGGAGACAGGACTGACAACCTTGGTTAGGCGTTTAGAGCATGCTGATATAACATGTGTAGAATCACCACAGTAAAAACACAGCCCATTCTGTCGTCTATGATTTTGTCGTTCGGTTCTAGTCAGGATTCTATCACATTGCATTAAAACAGGTGTCTGTTCAGACAACACCGCCAGAGGATTAGCGGATTTGCGCTCCCGCAAACGCCGATCAATCTGAATAGCCAGCGCCATAGAATCATTCAGAGTTGTAGGAATTGTGAAACCCACCATCACATTCTTAATGGCTTCAGAAAGACCATTTCTGAAATTTGCAGCCAGAGCACATTCATTCCATTGAGTAAGCACGGACCATTTCCGAAATTTTTGGCAATACACTTCGGCTTCATCCTGGCCCTGAGAGATAGCCAGTAGAGCTTTTTCTGCCTGAATTTCAAGATTAGGCTCCTCATAAAGCAATCCGAGCGCCAGAAAAAACGCATCAACATCCGCCAATGCCGGATCTCCTGGTGCTAACGAGAAAGCCCAATCCTGAGGGTCGCCACGCAAAAAGGAGATAACAATTTTAACTTGCTGAGCTGAATCTCCAGACGAACGAGGTTTCAAAGATAGAAACAATTTACAATTATTCCTAAAATTCCTAAATTTAAATCGATCTCCAGAGAACAGTTCAGTAATAGGTATCTTAGGCTCAGACATAGGACTGCTAACAACAAAATCCTGAATGCTCTGCACTCGTGCAGCAAGCTGATCCACACTAGTAATCAAGGTCTGAACATTCATGTCTGCAGCAAAGCTTACAGCCACTCTGAGAAAAAGGGGAAGTGTTGTGAATTGACTTTTTGGCTCCCTCTTGTGGTCACTAGTGGTATGACTCTGGGATTGTCTTTCTTCAGTTTGGAACTCACCTGGGTCGTTAGTCCAGGGGTGTCGCTATATTAACTTCCTGGATCCTTAGTCCAGTGCCTGGCATCGTTGTAATCAGATCCTTCTGTTGCTCCTGTCTGCTGGTCCTGGCTCTTGCAAAATTAAGCTAAGTCCTGTTTCTTTGTTTTTTGAGTTATTTACTTGCTCCTATTTTTGTCCAGCTTGTACTAAATGTGATTTCTGACCTTGCTGGAAGCTCTAGGGGGCTGGTGTTCTCCCCCCGGCCGTTAGTCGGTTCGGGGGTTCTTGAATATCCAGCGTGGATATTTTAATAGGGTTTTTGCTGACCATATAAGTCATCTTACTATATTCTGCTATTAGCTAGTGGGCCTCTCTTTGCTAAATACCTAGCTCATGCTTATGTTTGTCTTTTCCTCTTACCTCACCGTTATTATTTGTTGGGGGCTTGTATCCAACTTTTGGGGTCTTTTCTCTGGAGGCAAGAAAGGTCTTTCTTTTCCCTTCTAGGGTTAGTTAGTTCTCCGGCTGGCGCGAGATGTCTAGAACCAACGTAGGCACGTTCCCCGGCTGCTTCTATTTGTGGTGCTAGGATTAGATATATGGTCAGCCCAGTTACCACTGCCCTATGAGCTGGTTTTTTGTGTTTGCAGACTTGGTATTTATTCCTGAGACCCTCTGCCATTGGGGTCATAACAGAATGCCAGGCCAACATTGAATGTTTAATGCATGATTTGGTCGTTTTGGGTTTGCCATGGTTACAGACTCATAATCCAGTCTTGGATTGGAAGGCAATGTCTGTGTCAAGTTGGGGCTGTCAGGGTATTCATGGTGATTCCCCGCCGGTGTCTATTGCTTCCTCTACTCCTTCGGAAGTTCCTGAGTATTTGTCTGATTATCAGGATGTGTTCAGCGAGTCCAGGTCCAGTGTTCTGCCTCCTCATAGGGACTGTGACTGTGCCATAGATTTGATCCCAGGTAGCAAATTTCCTAAGGGAAGACTATTTAATCTGTCTGTACCTGAGCATACCGCAATGCGTTCGTATATCAAGGAATCTCTGGAGAAGGGGCATATCCGTCCTTCCTCTTCCCCTCTTGGTGCGGGATTCTTTTTTGTGGCCAAGAAGGACGGATCTTTGAGACCTTGTATTGACTATCGGCTTTTGAATAAAATCACTGTTAAATTTCAGTATCCTTTGCCTCTGTTGTCAGACTTGTTTGCCCGAATTAAAGGTGCCAAGTGGTTCACCAAGATAGATCTTCGTGGTGCGTACAACCTTGTGCGCATTAAGCGAGGAGATGAATGGAAAACCGCGTTTAATACGCCCGAAGGTCATTTTGAGTACTTGGTGATGCCTTTTGGGCTCTCTAATGCTCCTTCAGTGTTTCAGTCCTTTATGCATGATATTTTCCGGAAGTATCTGGATAAATTTATGATCGTTTATCTGGATGATATTCTGTTTTTTTCTGATGACTGGGACTCGCATGTAGAGCAGGTCAGGATGGTGTTTCAGGTTTTGCGTGAGAATGCATTTTTTGTTAAAGGCTCAAAGTGTCTCTTTGGAGTACAGAAGGTTCCCTTTTTGGGGTTTATTTTTTCCCCTTCTGCGGTGGAGATGGACCCAGTCAAGGTCCGTGCTATTCATGATTGGACTCAACCCACGTCAGTTAAGAGTCTTCAGAAGTTCTTGGGTTTTGCTAACTTCTACCGTCGTTTTATTGCTAATTTTTCTAGCATTGCTAAACCTTTGACGGATATGACCAAGAAAGGTTATGATGTTGCTAACTGGGCTCCTGCAGCCGTGGAGGCTTTCCAGGAGTTGAAGCGCCGGTTTACTTCGGCGCCTGTTTTGTGCCAGCCTGATGTCTCACTTCCCTTTCAGGTTGAAGTGGATGCTTCTGAGATTGGGGCAGGGGCCGTTTTGTCGCAGAGAGGCCCTGGTTGCTCTGTGATGAGACCTTGTGCCTTTTTCTCGAGGAAGTTTTCGCCTGCTGAGCGGAATTATGATGTTGGCAATCGGGAGTTGTTGGCCATGAAGTGGGCATTTGAGGAGTGGCGTCATTGGCTCGAGGGTGCTAAGCATCGTGTGGTGGTCTTGACTGATCACAAAAATTTGATGTATCTCGAGTCTGCTAAACGCCTGAATCCTAGACAGGCCCGCTGGTCATTGTTTTTCTCCCGTTTTGACTTTGTGGTCTCGTATTTACCAGGTTCAAAGAATGTGAAGGCTGATGCTCTTTCAAGGAGCTTTGTGCCTGACTCTCCGGGAGTCGCAGAACCAGTTGGTATTCTTAAAGAGGGAGTTATCTTGTCAGCCATTTCTCCAGATTTGCGACGTGTGTTGCAGAGATTTCAGGCTGGTAGACCTGACTCTTGTCCACCTGACAGACTGTTTGTTCCTGATAAGTGGACCAGCAGAGTCATTTCCGAGGTTCATTCCTCGGTGTTGGCAGGGCATCCGGGAATTTTTGGCACCAGAGATCTGGTGGCTAGGTCCTTTTGGTGGCCTTCCTTGTCACGGGATGTGCGGTCGTTTGTGCAGTCCTGTGGGACTTGTGCTCGAGCTAAGCCTTGCTGTTCGCGTGCCAGCGGGTTGCTCTTGCCCTTGCCTGTCCCGAAGAGGCCTTGGACACACATTTCCATGGATTTCATTTCAGATCTCCCGGTGTCTCAGGGCATGTCTGTCATCTGGGTGGTATGTGATCGCTTTTCTAAGATGGTCCATTTGGTACCTTTGCCTAAGCTGCCTTCCTCTTCCGATCTGGTTCCTGTGTTCTTTCAGAATGTGGTTCGTTTACACGGCATTCCTGAGAATATTGTGTCTGACAGAGGATCCCAGTTTGTTTCCAGGTTCTGGCGATCCTTTTGGGCTAGGATGGGCATTGAGTTGTCGTTTTCGTCTGCCTTTCATCCTCAGACTAATGGACAAACGGAGCGAACTAATCAGACTCTGGAGGCTTATTTGAGGTGTTTTGTTTCTGCGGATCAGGATGATTGGGTGACCTTCTTGCCGTTGGCTGAGTTTGCCCTTAATAATCGGGCTAGTTCCCCTACATTGGTTTCGCCATTTTTCTGCAACTCTGGTTTCCATCCTCGTTTTTCCTCGGGACATGTGGAGCCTTCTGACTGTCCTGGGGTAGATTCTGTGGTGGATAGGTTGCAGCAGATCTGGAATCATGTGGTGGACAACTTAAAGTTGTCACAAGAGAAGGCTCAGCGTTTTGCCAACCGCCGCCGCGGTGTGGGTCCCCGACTTCGTGTTGGGGATTTTGTATGGCTGTCTTCTCGATTTGTTCCTATGAAGGTCTCCTCTCCTAAGTTTAAGCCTCGCTTCATCGGTCCTTACAAGATATTGGAAATCCTTAATCCTGTGTCCTTTCGCTTGGATCTTCCGGTGTCGTTTGCCATTCACAACGTGTTCCATAGGTCTTTGTTGCGGCGGTACGTTGTACCTGTGGTTCCTTCTGTTGAGCCTCCTGCTCCGGTGTTGGTTGAGGGCGAGTTGGAGTACGTGGTGGAGAAGATCTTGGATTCTCGTCTCTCCAGGCGGAGGCTTCAGTATCTGGTCAAGTGGAAGGGCTATGGTCAGGAGGATAATTCCTGGGTGGTTGCCTCTGATGTGCATGCGGCCGATTTAGTTCGTGCCTTTCACGCTGCTCATCCTGATCGCCCTGGTGGTCTTGGTGAGGGTTCGGTGACCCCTCCTTAAGAGGGGGGTACTGTTGTGAATTGACTTTTTGGCTCCCTCTTGTGGTCACTAGTGGTATGACTCTGGGATTGTCTTTCTTCAGTTTGGAACTCACCTGGGTCGTTAGTCCAGGGGTGTCGCTATATTAACTTCCTGGATCCTTAGTCCAGTGCCTGGCATCATTGTAATCAGATCCTTCTGTTGCTCCTGTCTGCTGGTCCTGGCTCTTGCAAAATTAAGCTAAGTCCTGCTTCTTTGTTTTTTGAGTTATTTACTTGCTCCTATTTTTGTCCAGCTTGTACTAAATGTGATTTCTGACCTTGCTGGAAGCTCTAGGGGGCTGGTGTTCTCCCCCCGGCCGTTAGTCAGTTCGGGGGTTCTTGAATATCCAGCGTGGATATTTTAATAGGGTTTTTGCTGACCATATAAGTCATCTTACTATATTCTGCTATTAGCTAGTGGGCCTCTCTTTGCTAAATACCTAGCTCATGCTTATGTTTGTCTTTTCCTCTTACCTCACCGTTATTATTTGTTGGGGGCTTGTATCCAACTTTTGGGGTCTTTTCTCTGGAGGCAAGAAAGGTCTTTCTTTTCCCTTCTAGGGTTAGTTAGTTCTCCGGCTGGCGCGAGACGTCTAGAACCAACGTAGGCACGTTCCCCGGCTGCTTCTATTTGTGGTGCTAGGATTAGATATATGGTCAGCCCAGTTACCACTGCCCTATGAGCTGGTTTTTTGTGTTTGCAGACTTGGTATTTATTCCTGAGACCCTCTGCCATTGGGGTCATAACAGGGAAGGAAGAAAGAGGAGAAAAAAAACAAAAAAACTCAGAACTCCTTTTCTTTTAATCCCACTTCTGCAATGCATTAACTATTCATAGGCCTGGCATACTGTTATGATCCCAATGGCAAAGGATCTCAGAGATTACAGCAAAGTCTGCAAACATAAATACCAGCTCATAGGGACGTGGTAACTAGGCTGACCATATACCTGATCCTAGCACAAACACTAACAGTAGCCGGGGAACGTGCCTACGTTGATCCTAGACGTCTCGCGCCAGCCGGAGAACTAACTAACCCTATAAGGGAAAATAAGACCTCTCTTGCCTCCAGAGAAAAGACCCCAAAGTAATACAAGCCCCCAACAAATAATAACGGTGAGGTAAGAAGAAAAGACAAACGTAAGAATGAACTAGATTTTAGCAAAGAGAGGCCCACTGACTAATAGCAGAATATAGTAAGATGACTTATATGGTCAGCAAAAACCCTGCAAAATATCCACGCTGAATATCCAAGAACCCCCAAACCGACTAACGGTGTGGGGGGAGAATATCAGCCCCCTAGAGCTTCCAGCGATATCAGGAATCACATTTTGTACAAGCTGGACAAAAATATAAACAATGCAAATGATCAAAAATAAGAAAGCAGGACTTAGCTTATCTTGCAAAGAACCAGGACCTAAAGACAGGAGCAAACAGAAATGAACTGATTACAACGATGCCAGGCACTGGACTGAGAATCCAGGAAGTTTAAATAGCAACACCCCAGGCCTAACGAAGCAGGTGAGTACCAACCTGGTAAAAGACAATCCAAGTGCCAAATCACTAGTGACCACAAGAGGGAGCCAAGGAGTATAGTTCACAACAGCAACCGCTGAATCTGCTTTATTGTCTTTACGCAAGGCAAAACCTTGTGTTATTGAGTATGCTACTGAATTCAGGAGATTAGCGGTAGATACCAATTGGGACAGTTACGCACAATTGCCTATTTTTAAAAGGGGTCTGTCTAGTATTGTAAAAGATGAACTAGCTCGCTCTGAGTCACCACAAGAGCTAGAGACATTTATACAGCATTGTGTGCGCATTGACATTCGCCTTACTGAGCGTAGGCAGGAGAAGTTTGCTGCATATAACCGTATTTCTAACTTTTCCCTTCCTTCCAAAGAGCCTGCAGGTAAAACATCTCGGGAGGTGGAGGAGGTGCCCATGCAAATTGATTCCGTTCAGAGGCGCGAGATCAATGAGCGCCGGGAGCATCGCCCTCGTGAAAGTCTATGTTTCTACGGCGGCCAGTCTGACCACTTCTTGATCAATTGTCCTAAGTGTCCTAGATGGCCTAACAAGGTGCTAGCAGCAGTAGGGGAGTATGACAACTGTGATGATGAATCTGACATCTCTGAATGTAGCCTGCCTTTAAACGCTGTATTCCATTCACTTTCTATGACTTCACCCCCCAAGGAGCTTAAGGAAAAGAACTCTTACTGTTCTCTCCCTATTAAGATCCTGTGTTCAGGACAGTGGATTTCCAGTGCAGCTATGATTGACTCTGGTGCAGGTGGCAATTTCATGGATATCGCATTTGCCAAGGAACATGGTATTGAAATTCAGCAAAGAGCCTCTCCAATTACCATGGAAACAGTGGATGGGTCACCTTTAATCTCTGGGCCTGTGGATCAGGAGACCGTACCCCTTGAAATGTTGTTGGAGCCTAATCATCAGGAGCAACTTTCTTTCTTGCTAATTTCTTCTCATTTTCCTGTGATTTTAGGCATTTCTTGGTTGCGTTCTCAGAACCCAATTATCAACTGGGAGACCAAGGAGATTATCTTTCCAACAAGGAGCAACTCAGCGTTAACAGAAGCTGTCCCTGAGTCCACGGCTACGGAACCACATGTACAGGTATTTTCTTTACCTCCAGCATATAAAGAGTTCTCTGACATCTGTGACAAGAAGAATGCAGATCAGCTTCCTCCACACAGGCATTATGACTGTCCCATTGAGTTGCTTCCTGGGGCAGCTATTCCTTTTGGTAACGTATACCCTTTGGCAGCACCTGAGCTTCAAGCCTTAAAGGCGTATATTGCTGAAAATCTTGCCAAAGGCTTCATACGTCTTTCTTCCTCACCAGCAGGGGCACCTATCTTTTTTGTAAAGAAGGATGGGACCCTGAGACCCTGTGTTGACTATCGGGAACTCAATAAGGTAACCGTACGAAACCATTACCCTTTGCCTGTGATTCCTGAATTACTGGAAAGAGTCCGCCATGCTAAGGTGTTCTCTAAACTGGATCTTCGTGGGGCTTATAATTTGGTGCGGATGAGTGGAAGACAGCATTCAGATGTCGGTATGGACACTTTGAATATCTTGTGATGCCCTTCGGGCTTTGTAACGCCGCTGCAACGTTTCAACACCTTGCTAATGACATTTTCAGAGATTTGTTGGACCAGTTTGTAGTGATCTATTTGGACTATATACTAATCTTTTCTGACTCTCTACAGGAACATGAAGAACATGTCAAAACTGTTTTAAGACGTCTGAAAGAGAACCATCTGTATATTAAGCTGGAGAAATGCGAGTTCCATCGTTCTGAGATACAGTTCTTAGGTTATATCATCTCTCCCCAGGGGCTGAATATGGAATCTGGTAAGATTCACGCTATCCTTGACTGGCCGGTACCCAAGAACGTTAAGGAGGTCCAATGTTTTATTGGTTTTGCAAATTTCTACAGATGCTTCATTCGAAATTTTTCTGATATTGTCCGTCCCATTACTTCCTTGACAAAGAAGGAAAAGCCCTTTAAGTGGTCATCACAGGCTGAAGAAGCTTTTGATCGGCTTAAGATCTGTTTCACATCAGCACCTCTGTTGATACACCCAGATCCAACACTTTCTTTCATTGTGGAGGTGAACGCTTCTGATAATGCTTTGGGGGCTATTCTCTCCCAAAGAACTGGAGAGAAGGGTCTGCTACATCCTTGTGCTTTCTTTTCCCGTAGACTAACCTCAGCAGAGAAGAATTACGACGTGGGAGAAAAGGAATTGCTGGCTATTATTGCGGCTTTCAAAGACCGGAGGCATCATCTGCAAGGAGCTGCACAACAGATCATAGTGCTAACTGACCATCGCAATTTAGAGTTCCTTAGATCCGCTAGATGTCTTTCTCCTCGTCCGGCTCGTTGGAACTTATTTTTAAATCAATTTAACTTTGTTATCTCGTACCGACCAGGTTCTCGTAATGGAAAGGCTGATGCTTTATCCCGACTCCATGCTGCAGATTCCGTACCTGGAGCTCCGTCCAAGACCATTCTATCTGATGCCAATTTCATCGGAGTTATCCACGATCAGAACTTGTGGAAGGAGTGCAGGGAGGCCTATGACGGTGATGTATTTCTGGCCAACCCACCTGTGGATATTAATCTTGTCTTTAAGGGTGGCATGTAGTTCAGAGATCGACGTATCTATGTCCCGGAGGTCGTCCGTCTGCAGATCCTCAAGTTGGTACATGACTCTAAGTTGGCTGGTCACAGGGGGGTACAGAAGACACAAGAGTTCCTGAGCCGATTCTTCTGGTGGCCAACTTGCCTGAAGGATACCAAGGACTATGTTCTCTCTTGCTAGGTATGTGCTCGTTACAAGACTCCTCATGTGGCACCTATGGGTCTTCTACAACCACTACCTGTTCCGTCCCGCCCTTGGGGGTCTATATCAATGGACTTTATTGTGGAGCTGCCTACATCGTGGGGCATGAATACAATCATGGTGGTAGTTGATCGCCTGACTAAAGCTGCTCATTTAGTTCCGTGCACCAGCCTCCCCTCAGCTAAAGATACAGTGAACTTGGTTATACAGAATGTCTTTCGGTTGCATGGGGTTCCGGATGAGATCATCTCTGACCGTGGAGTGCAGTTCACTTCAAGATTCTGGAAGGGGTTTTGCTCTGCACTCAATATTAATGTCTGTCTCTCTTCCGCTTACCATCCCCAGACAAATGGTCAGACTGAGCGTACCAACCAGATGCTGGAACAATATCTAAGATGCTATGTCAGCCATCTCCAGGATGATTGGTTGGAGTTGCTGCCGTTAGCCGAATTTTCATATAATAATTCTCAGAACGCCTCCACTAAATTTACACCTTTCTTTGCCAATCTGGGTTATCATCCATGTATCTTATCTAGGTGTCCAATTAATTCTCCGGTTCCGGCAGTGGAGGAAAGGCTGACTGCGATGAGGCAAAATCTGGAGGTTCTGAAGGAATCCCTGACCACAGCTCAAGAACGTTATAAGAGATCGACTGATAGATTCCGTAAACCTGCACCCATGTTCAAGGTAGGAGATTCCGTGTGGTTAGCAACTAAGAATCTGAAGTTAAACGTTCCTTCACAAAAACTTGGACAGAAATTCATTGGCCCTTTCAAGATCAACGTTATTGTGAGCTCTGTGGCCTGCCAGCTGAAGCTGCCTAGGACTATGAAGGTACACCTAGTTTTTCATGTATCTTTACTAAAGCCTGTATCTCCTAATACCTTCCCGGGATGTGTTGTGCCACCTCCGCAGCCTGTGGTGATTGATGGGCAAGAATAATTTGTGGTGGAGGAAATTGTTGTTTCCAGGATTCGCAGGAATCGGCTCCAATATCTGATAAGATGGCAGGGATATCCCCCTGAAGGAAGACTCTTGGGAACCTGTGGAAAACATCAATGCCCAACAGAAGATTTCTCATTTTCATCAGAGATTCCCTGAGAAACCAAGTCCAGGATCGACCTGAGGCCGCTTCTAAGGAGGGAGTAATGTCAGGACTCTGAACATTTTTTATTACCTTTTTGTGCATTACTGCCCTTTTCCAAGATGGCGTCTTTGGTCTCATGTGCACTGTCTTCCTGCTATAAAACTCCACCCCAGCCTTCAGTCTGTGCTAGAGTATTCTGCCTTGCATACAGCTCCTGACCTCTGGCACTCCCTGGCTATATACCTGCTCCTGTGAACCTGTGGGATTATCCTGCTACTCTGCTCTGAGTTCCTGCTGCATACACCAGTTCCAGTAATCCTCCTTCATCTGCTGCTCGTGTTTGCTTCCATCTTCATTTGCTGGACATGTAAGCTGTTTCTGCTCTGCAAGAACCTGAGACTATTACCCAGACCTCCCTGGTTGAGCTAAGATATTATTTGAACTGCCTTATAAGCATATCTATCTGTGTTTTGGACTAAACAAGGACTTATTCTTGTCAAGTATCCTCAAGAATAATTGTGCTTCATAGACTTTCTGCGTGATTGCATTTTCCTCTGAAGTTTCCTATAGACTGCTGAGCTGCATTTGATATTTGCACCAAGTGTTGTGGACTTGGGTTTCTCTCTGCACCTGTTTGAATCACCGTGTGATAATATAGACTTTACCACTTATAAAACTGTGTCCTGCAGTTGTCTTGTTCCACGCAAAGAGTCTCCTGAGTTATCCCCTATAATTATTACACCTACAGCCTGCACTGACCCCGCTGCCTCCTCACCACTACTGGAGCTACCACCTCACCAACACCGGAGCTCCTGCAACCCTCAACCTATTGTCTCCTTCCCCACCATCCTCTAGAATGTAAGCCTGCAAGGGCAGGGTCCTCGTCCCTCTGTATCATTCTGTAATAGTTAGTTTGTTTACTGTAAGTGATATCTGTAACTTGTATGTAACCCATTCTCATGTACAGCACCATGGAATCAATGGTGCTATATAAATAATAATAATAATCCTAGATGCACCCAGTGACATTGCTGCTGACATTGTGAAAAATGAAAGGATGAGATCTGGGACGTCACCGCTGATGGAAGGATGTGACAGGGGCTGTCATACTCCTCTGCCCCCGAAAAAAACGTCTGCACGAAGTGTAGTAAGATATTTGGTTTTATTGTATTTTCTTACTGTCACGCTGCTGCAATGCAGGTAGGTGCAGGCTCCACTAGATGGCAGTAGAGTGGAAGCAGGACTGAACCAAAACAGAGCTGGCCTGCAGTGCAGCAGTGAGCCTACCACAGGTGTCAGCAGAATAGTAAAACAAGTCGGTTTAAATCTTAGACTGTAGCACAGTACCAAAGGAATAAGCAAACTCACGGTCAGAGACAAGCCAGAGAGTCAGTAATGGTCAGGAGCTGATAAGCCAAAAGACAGAAGCAGGTCAGGATACAAGCCAAGTCAAAACCAGGGAGTCAGCACACTAAAGGGAAACACGGAGTCAAGACGGGAATAGGGGAAAACAGAGACACGGGTTCAGACAGCAAACGCAGCAGGACCAATCAGAGTCAGGTACAGCAACATTAGGCAAAAACTATAACTGATATCGCCTGCCGGAAGCAGCGGCGATAAATAGCCAACCTGAACCCCGATAGAGGCTGAGAAAGGTTACCTCTTGAAGGGAATACAGAACTCAAACCCCGGTCTTGATCATTACACTTACCAGTGTAAAATGTAAAGTGCATGGAACCTCAAAAGCCATTAATGTAAGCGGTTCTTCGGATGTATGGCAATTAATGTATAATGGTATTAATGTGTAGTGTATAGGGAGGGTATAGAGATAGGTTTAGGACATAAGCTACAACATAGGGCTTATAGTTTAGATTGGGAAAGGGAAATCTTCAGTGGTGGATATACTAGTTATAGGAAGTGAAATACAGGGTTAGATATAAAATTAATATAAAAATATAAAAAGGGAGCACTCCCTGGTTATACTAGATTGGGAGATAAAGTTTTAGAAAGAGATAAAGGGTAGAGGGCACAATAAGTAAGTATTGTCCAGGCATTAAGAGAAAGTCAGTGACTGTCTTCAGAAGACATTCCTGTAATGTCCGGGGTCTACTTCCCGAAAAAGGCACGAGGACAAGTGCATTATTCCCTTCCAACAAGTGGGAGCTGGACGGGAAATGTGCAAGGGAGACATGGCTGGTCTCGTGAATACTGTGGTACGGGGCGGAGTATGACAGGGGTGATGGAGTCAGTAAGAGAAGGGATAGCTCAGGCTGAATATGCGGAGAACACGGAAACATACTGCACTGTAACAGCGACTGAACTCAGGCTGTTCAGTAATGCTAAACTGGTTGTTAAGAAGTGAGCATCCCCATACCTCCCAACCATCCCGGATACAGCGGGACTGTCCTGATTTTGACAGTCAGCCCCGCGATCCCGGTCGGGACATTAGTTGTCCCGCAGTGGTTGGGAGGTGTGCTGCAATATCAGGCGGTCACTGCGGTCAGCCTCTTCCCTGCACCCGCAGAGCTGCCTGAGCACAGCACAGCACATATTGGCTGCTTCGTGGCCACAGGACCTGTGATGAGGTCGCAGGGGGGAGGAGTCAGGGGGTCACATGATCGGAACCTTGTGGATTGCAGGACTCGGCTTGCTGGTTGCCAACTTGCCATGCTGCCTGCTGGATGAGGTAAGCTGCCGTGTGTGGGGTCAGGAGGTGTACAGTGTGGATGTAGCGGAGCCGTGTGTGTATGAGGTGTATGGAGCAGAGTGCGTGTGTGTACGAGGTGTACGGAGCGGAGCCATGTGTGTACGAGGTGTATGGAGCGGACCCGTGTGTGTACAAGGTGTACGGAGCGGAGCCGTGTGTGTACGAGGTGTATGGAGCGGAGCTAAATGTGTATGAGGTGTACGGAGTGGAGCCGCGTGTGTACGAGGTGTATGGAGTGGAGCGCATGTGTACGGAGCGCAGCCACGTGTGTACGAGGTGTACGGAGCGGAGCCGTGTGTGTACAAGGTGTACGGAGCGGAGCCGAGCCGTGTCTGTACGAGGTGTACGGAGCGGAGCTGTGTGTGTATGAGGTGTATGGAGCGGAGCTAAATGTGTACGAGGTGTATGGAGCGGAGCGCATGTGTACGGAGCGCAGCCGTGTGTGTAGGAGTAGCTATGTGTGGCCATTATACAGTACGAAGTATCATGTGTGGTCATTATAAAGTATGGAGCATCATGTGCGGTCATTATACAGTATGGAGCGGTCATTATACAGTATGGAGCATCATGTGTGGTCATTATACAGCATGGAGCATCATGTGTGGCCATTATACAGTATGGAGCATCATGTGTGGCCATTATACAGTATGGAGCATCATGTGCGGCCATTATACAGTATGGAGCATCATGTGCGGGCCATTATACAGTATGGAGCATCATGTGCGGGCATTATACAGTATGGAGCATCATGTGCAGTCATTATACAGTATGGAGCATCATGTGCGGCCATTATACAGTATGGAGCATCATGTGTGGCCATTATACAGTATTGAGCATCATGTGTGGCCATTATACAGTATGGAGCATCATGTGGGGCCATTATACAGTATGGAGCATCATGTGTGGCCATTATACAGTATGGAGCATCATGTGTGACCATTATACAGTATGGAGCACTATGTGGCCATATTTTTTTGTTTATAATTATTCTTTATGAAACAGTGTGATCAGCAGTGCTAAATGGGTGTGGTTGGGATGTGGATATGGGTGTGGCTAGTTATGAATGGGTGTGGTCAGAGGCGTGGCCTAGAATTTGACGCGGCGCGCCGCAAACTTTGTCCCTCTTTCCCATCTTCAAAAGTTGGGAGGTATGGCATCCTGTCTCCAAAATACAAAGACTCCACCATTAAAGGGGGTTTCTGCTACTCAGAAGTTTCCTCTAATTCTATATACCCCAGTGTAAATTGTCAGGAACTCACTCCGGCACCGTTTCAACGATGTCGGTGACATTTCTGTTAGGCCCTGGGCGACATTTTCCACTTTAAAAGGAACCTGTCACCCCCCCCAGTCACCCCCCCCCCCCTGCGCGGCCGCTCTGCCTCTGAATCCCAGCCCCGCAGTGACTTATGATTTATTCACATTGCGGGGCTGGGAATCACAGGCAGGGCGGCCACGCAGGTGCAGTCAGCTGGGCTGCATATGAGGAAAGACGGCCAGCGCTCACTGCGCCTGCACCAGGCAGGGGAAAAGAGCACAAGCGCCGGCTACTTTTGAAAACAGCGGTGAGGAGGAGGCAGCGCCCGGCGCCAAGAAGATGTGAGTGACAGCTGTGTGCTGTCTGAAGCAGGGGGGAAACGCCTACTTGACTGAGGACCAGGTATTTCAGACAAATTATAAAACTGATTATTTCTCAAGTTACAGCACCCAGAACTTAAAGAGCCACCTTGTCAGAATGCAGCATTACTGCTGCACAAGGTGGCTCTTTTAGTTTGAGACGACTGGGGGGGGTGGTGACAGGTTCCCTTTAATACTGCAGTGCAGCCAATCAGCGGCCGTTATTGGGCTGTAGTTCTCAAAATTCCTTAGGATGGAGGAAGGTCGTCTGAAGGAAGTGTGAGCGAAGCAGCCTGTGAGCGGCCGCGGGTTTGCTGCAGTGCTGACATGGCGTATCGTCACGCGAGGCCTGGGATACCGAAGACAACATTGCTGGAACGGCACTGGTGTTGGGGACGATTATTTGTATTTTACACCTGGGAACATAGTATTTAAGAAGGGTTTATCCGAGTAGTGGACAACCCCTCTAATTATAGAGAAACAGATATCAGTAATTTCACTGCCCTGAATCCAAGACTACGATTCCTGATACTTCTCGCCTTGAGGACGGTGTCTAGGCTGCTGTGGTACCTCGTTCATCCTAAGGCCCCTTTCACACATCAGTTTTTTGCCATCAGTCACAATCCGTTAGCTCAACGGATCGACGGATCTGTCGCAGATTGTGAAAAACTGAAGCGATGGATCCGTTTTTTCAACGGATCTGACTAGGGGGGCTGGCTAATTGGATCCGAAAAAATCAGAGCATGCTCAGTTAAAAAAAAAACAGAATCCGTCACCGGATTCCATCATTTGACGGATCCGGCTCCATAGGCTTCCATTCTAGCAAACGACGGACGTCGACGGATCCGTCGCTGTTTGTTTTTTTGACGCATACAAAAATGTTACTTTATCCGTTGTCTCCGGCCGCCGGACAAACAATTTTCGACGGATCCGGTGAACGACAGATGAAACGTGAGGCCATCCGTCGCTAATACAAGTCTATGAGAATCCGTTTTTTCCAAAATTCAACGGATTGCGACTGATTAAAAAAAAACTGATGTGTGAAAGAGGCCTAAGACTATAGTCTGACGTAATGGCCAATCTGCAGCTCCTACCTCGAGGCTGAGAACCAACCACCACATGCAGTCATGAGTACATTCTGTTACGCACCTGTCCCTCATCTGTGCCTTGCTTCCCTCACCCCAGTCCGATAAAGTCTGTTGTACTCCACGTCGGGCTTTAAAGATGGCACGGCGTGATCCCATGTACTGTAATTATGTGCCTGGGCCTATATAAGGCTTACCAAGTCACACACCTCTCTTGGTATTAAGACTTCAGTGTTACTAAGATTTTTAGTTTGTTTGTGCACAGGTACATATCTGCCTGCAGATTCACGGACCTCAGCTACCTGTCTGCCTGCAGATTCAAGGACCGCAGCAGCTACCTGCCTGGATGCAGCATCTAGGACCTCAGGCCAGGACCTCAGCTACCTGTTTGCCTGTGGCTTCAAGGACCTCAGCTACCTATCTGCCTGCAGCTTCCAGGATCTTGGCTACCTGTCTGCCTGCGACTTCCAGGATCTCATCTACCTACCTGGAGCTTCCAGGATCTCAAGCTACCTATCTGCCTTTAACTTCCAGGAACTGAGCTACATATCTGCCTAGCCTAGATGCAGCTTCCAAGACCTCAACTACCTGTCTGTCTTCAGATTAAAGGATGTTGTGCAGGATAGTTTGTGGATTAAGTCCGCGCTGCTGTAAGAGGGTGGTGCTGTTATGGACAGTAAGGAACACGCTGTCACTTAAAGAGGCTGCACCCCCTTGTCTGGCATGATGGAATGTTCTGCTTCTCCCCTGCAATAGTCAGAGTAATGAACTAGTCTGACTCTGTGCTGAGTGCAGGTGTGGAGCTGGAGCAGCGTGTGTGTGCTGAGGCTGCTGCAGAGAGGCCTTTTTGTGCTGATAGCTGAAAGAGAGAAAAATTGTGTCCTGATATAGCTGCAAGAGAGCCACGAAGATACAGAGAAAGGTATTTACAGTTACCAGGAGCATCCCTAGGATCCAGAAGCAAGGAGAAGATCACGCATACAGGTCATACATTTGAAGGGCTAGAGGTAATCATGTAAGAGGGTGGTGCTGTTATGGACAGTAAGGAACACGCTGTCACTTTAAGAGACTGCACCCCCTTGTCTGGCATGATGGAATGTTCTGCTTCTCCCCTGCAATAGTTGGTGTGATGAACTAGTCTGTGCAGAGTGCAGGTGTGGACCTGGAGCAGCGTGTGTTAGCTGAGGCTGCTGCAGAGAGGACTTTTTGTGCTGATAGCAGAAAGAGAGAAGAACTGTGTCCTGATATAGCTGCAAGAGAGCCACGAAGATACAGAGAAAGGGATTTACAGTTACCAGGAGCATCCCTAGGATCCAGAAGCAAGGAGAAGACCACGCTTCACAGAGCTGACAGAAAGCCGTGCGCACCACCATATTAGACTGCTGGGGGCCCCCCTGGGACTGGATCTGATTCTCCAACATCACCGTGAGTTTGTTCCTGTTTGGTGCACCTGTTAGGGCCTAGTGTAGGCTTCAATAGTCAGTACACGGGAGCCGTGTGGCCTGCTTAATAAAGGCCAGGGAGGTTATATGTAGAGTAGCATCATCACTTGTTTATTGTTTACATTTGCTTGTTAGACATATTTTGAGTCTGTAACAGTTGGAGCACCGGGCTATTTTACGGGAAAGATAATGTTTATAACTCTTGTAAATTGTCTTTTGCCATTGCATACCCGTTTGCATCTTCCACATTCACTTCGTTCCTTGCCTCCCAATAAATCTACCCTTTGTTGTTTACACCTCATCTTGTGTCAGTAGTCTTCCTGAACCATGGTGGTCCCCCGGCCATCGCTTCACTGCCACAATAATACAGATTCAAATGTAATTAAAAGCTCTGGTGCTTTATTGAAAGCGTTTCAAGGTCTATCTGACCTCTTCATCAGGAAAATACCACAAAGACAACATCAGATTAAAGGACGTCAGCTACCTGCCTCCCAGCAAATTCAGGAACCTCAACTACCTGTCTGCCTACGGCTTCAAGGACCTCAGCTACTTATCTGCTTGCGGCTTCTAGGATGCCAGCTACCTATCTGCTTGTAGCTTCCAGGATTTCAGCTACTTGTTTCCTCATAGCTTCTAGAATCTCTGCTACCTGTCTGCTCGTAGCTTCCAGATCTCAGCTACCTGTCTGCCTGCAGCTTCCAGGATCTCAGCTACCGGTCTGCCTGTGGCTTCCAGGATCTCAGCTACCTCTCTGCTTGCAGCTTCCAGTACTTCAGCTTCCTGTCTGCCTGTGTCTTCCTTATGTCAGCTACCTGTCTGCCTGTGGCTTCCAGTGCCTCAACTATCAGTCTGCCTTTGGCTTCCAGGATCGCAACTACCTGTCTGCCTGCAAATTCCAGGATTTCATCTACCTACGTGCCTGTAGCTTCCAGGATCTCAAACTACCTATCTCCCTATAACTTCCAGAAACTCAGCTACCTCTGTCTAGCCTGGATGCAGCTTTCAGGACCTCAGCTACCAGTCTGCAGATTTAAGGACGTCAGCTACCTGCTTCTCTGCAGGTTCAGGGATTTCAGTTACCTGTCTGAATACGGCTTCAAGGACCTTAGCTACCCTTCTGACTGTAGCTTCCCATACCTCAGCTACCTATTTGCTCGTAGCGTCCAGGATCTCAGTTACCGGTCTGCCTGTGGCTTCCAGGATCTCAGCTACCTGTCTGCCTGTGGCTTCCAGGATCTCCGCTGTCTGCCTGCGACTTCCAGGATCTCAGCTACCTGTCTGCCTGCGGCTTCCAGGATCTCAGCTACCTGTCTGCCTGCGGCTTCCAGGATCTCAGCTACCTGTCTGCCTGCAGCTTCCAGGATATCAGCTACCTGTCTGCCTGAAGTTTCCAGGATGTCGGCTACCTGTCTGCCTGCAGCTTCCAGGATCTCAGCAACATTTCTGCTCGTAGCTTCCAGGATCTCAGCTACCTATCTGCTCATATTTTTCAGGATCTCAGCTACCTGTCTTCCTGCAGCTTCCAGGATCTCAGCTACCTGTCTGCTCGCAGCTTCCAGGACCTCAGCTATCGGTGTGCCTTCAGCTTCCAGGATCTCAGCTACCTGCCTGCCTTCAGCTTCCAGGATCTCAACTACCTGTCTACCTGCAGCTTCCAGGATCTCAGCTACCTGTCTGCCTGTGGCTTCCATATCTCAGCTACATGTCTGCCTGCAGCTTCTAGTGCCTCAGCTATCTGTGTCCTGTGTGCACACCTGGACTTTGGGCTTGGAGGATACACTTCACCAGGTGAGTCTAACCCCTTCACCATTCCTTGGTATAAAAGTGGGTCTGTTTGTGATATACAGAGGGCATCAGGTAAGAGTTGCACCAACGGTAGCAGATTGAACATCTGGTCTTCTACATGGAGAACTACCAACCTGCGATGTGTGCGGCTGCCGAGCCGTGCTAGCCTTACAACCCGTGCACATTGCACTGATGAGAGATTAAACAACAGGAACCTGGCACGACAATCCGATCATCTCCACAATGGAGATGAGAGTAACCTGACCTCAATAACAAGCATGAAAGGGGTAATTTAGCTGTTACACTGCCAGCGCTGGCGAGCCGGACGTCATCGTATCCACTTACACTCGGCCCGTGAAATTAGTGCACAACGGATCAGACTGGATCTAGTGAATGTCCTGATTTCACGCATTAGGTAAGAATGACGACCTGGGAAACACATTCTGCTCCACCTGCCGACATGAAAAGCAGCTGGAGATAGACAGTGGAATGAAATATTAATTTCGCCAATTGCTCAATTATGCCGTTGTCTCCAGAAATGTGTTCTTCTCTTGGAGAATGGTAGACAGGACCTGACAGCTTTATTTATGGCTTATCTTGTCTTAAAAAATAAGAAGTAGAAGGGCTGGTGGCATTAAGGGATCCCCAAGCCATGCAAAAGGCTCAACAGAAATCAGCCATTACCGGGCACAACATCAGAGGAGATCCAGGAAGGAGATCCAGGGATGAGGTTGCAATCTCCCATCATCACAGGATCCTATGGAGAAATACTGCTCTCAAATCCTGGACAGGAAGAACTTTCATAGGAACAGCATAAAGCTTAATGATCAGATGATGAAAAGTTCTGTTAATTTCTACAGAATAACAACCTCCAAGATCTCTGCTTGCAGTCAGTGAGAGAACATTCCTGTAACCAACCGAGGGCTAAACCTCTGTACAGTCTGGTATAATGCACACAGCGATGTCAGTACAGGGATAATGCACACAGTGATGTCTCAGCACAAGGATAATGCACATAGTGATGTCACTGTACAGGGATAATGCACACAGTGATGTCACAGTACAGGGATAATGCACACAGTGATGTCAGTACAGGGATAATGCACACAGTAATGTCACAGTACAGGGATAATGCACACAGCGATGTCAGTACAGGGATAATGTACACAGTGATGTCACAGTACAGGGATAATGCACACAGTGATGTCATAGTCCTGGTCACCATGTCTGAGTATGTTCCCCATCTTCTTCGTTGATCACCCCTCTCTCTATGTATATTAGATCCTGTCTGTGACCCCAGATGAGACCCCTCGCCGTCCTCTTCTCACAGCCTCTTCCCAGTCACCATCTTGCCCGTAGACGTTTTGGTTTGATATTTTTAAGCTCTTGTCGCTTCAGTTCATATGTAATAAGCAGAAATAGTTCGGTTGAACTCTGGCACCACCGCGGCTCCCGGCATCGCAGAAATAGACCGGTTTGATTAATTTTTGTTTTGGAGCAATAACTGCAGAGCAGCAGAGCATCACGCAGATTTACTGCCGTTTTATCTCCATGAACATTCCCGGCAGAATGCCACATTGCCATCGAAAGGAAGAGGCAACGAGCCTATGCTTTGCAGGAGGCAATAATCCTCACACCACTGCTATAAGGTCAGAAGGCTCTTCTGGATGGAATACACAGCGGCCATGAGACTGCCCCTGGAGTGGGGTATATATTGATCACCCCTTTAAAGACTTTCCAGGAGCGTTTAACCCTTTCTACGCAGAAAACCTTTACTGAGCTTCATTTCTCCCCAGCCTCTGCTCGTCACCAGATAATCAGCTCTCAGTCTAAGCAAAGTCTGAGAAAATGAGGCTTAGAATGCGCAACCTCCAATCTGAGCAATCCCATCCGCGAGTAGAAATGTCGGCGTCACACGATTGTTCCTTGCCACGTTCTCATGTTTAGTATTTGGTCATTATTTTACATCAATATTTGTAAACATGGTCGGATTGGCCCAGCGGGATACTGGTGCATTCCGTGGTGGGCCCCGGGTCCCTGGCTGGTCCCTGATCAGGACGTAGAGGGGGCCTGCTGGTTTCTACTGAATATGCATCCAAGGACCATACCTGTTCTACATACAGTATAATGCACCATACAAAATAATGGGAACCACATGGTGCTCCGTACAGTATAATGGCCCCATATAGTGCTTCATACAGTATAATATACCCAAATAGTGCTCCATACAGTATAATAGCCCCACATAGTGCACTGTACAGAATAATGGGTCCCACATACTTCATACAGTATCATGGGCACCACATGGTGTTCCATACAGTATAATGGGCCCCACATGGTGCTCCATATAGTATAATAGCCCCACATAGTGCACCGTACAGAATAATGGGTCCCACATACTTCTCCATACAGTATAATGGGCCCCACATGGTGCTCCATACAATGTAATGGCCCAACATATTGCTTCATACAGTATTATTATAGTGCCATTAATTCCATACTTGCATATAGTTCAGGGTCAATTCACCCTGTGGGCCCCAGACATTCCAGTCTGACCCTCTTTGTAAACAAAAATCAGGAGTGGAACAATTAGAGAAAAGTATAATAGAAACACGTCACCGCTTCTGTATTATCACCCACTCCTTAGGGCTCACTCACACTTGCATATAAATTGGACTAGTGGAATCCAATTAAAAAATCAGATTGCACCAGGAACAAGGAGGCATTGCAGCTGTAGGGCTGATCCCAGACTAGCAGGAAGAACAGAAAGACAAAAGCCCCACCCTCACTTCCTGTAGAAATACAAAAGCCCCACTCCCACATCCTGTAGAAAGACAAAAGCCCCACTCCCACTTCCTGTAGGACAAAAGCCCCACCCCTACTTCTTGTAGAAAGACAATATCCATGCCCCCACATCCTGTAGACAGACAATAGCCCCACTCCCAGTTCCTGAAAAAAGAACAGCCACGCCCCATTTCCTGTAGAAAGGCAATAGCCCCACCCTCACTTCCTGTATAAGGTCAATAGCACCGCCCCCACTTCCAGTAGAAGTACAATAGTCCCACCCCCACTTTCTGTAGAAGTACAATAACCTCGCCCCCACGTCCTGTAGAAGGACAACAGTCCTGTCCCTACTTCCTATAGAAGGACAATAGTCCCGCCCCCACTTCCTTTAGAAGGACAATAGTTCCACCTCCACTTCCTGTAGGACTATAGTCCCGCCCCCACTTCCTGTAGAAGGACAATAGTCCCACCTCCACTTTTTGTAGAAGTACAATAACCCTGCCCCCACTTACTGTAGAAGGACAATAGCTTTGACCCCACTTCCTATAGAAGGACAATAGTCCCGCCCCCACTTCCTTTAGAAGGACAACTGTTCCACCCCCACTTCCTGTAGAAGGACAATAGTCCCACCTCCACTTTTTGTAGGAGTACAATAACCTCACCTTCACTTCCTGTAGGACAACAGTCCCGTCCTCACTTCCTTTAGAAGGACAATAGTTCCACCCCCACTTCCTGTAGGACAATAGTCCCACCTCCACTTTTTGTAGACGTACAATAACCCTGCCCCCACTTATAATAATAATAATAATCTTTATTTATATAGCGCCAACATATTCCGCAGCACTTTACAATTAAGCGGGGACTTATACAGACAAATTCAATACAAGTTAAGACAGACAAATTCAATACAAGTTAAGACAATTTAAACAGTGACATTAGGAGTGAGGTCCCTGCTCGCGAGCTTACAATCTACAAGGAAATGGGGGGACACAATAGGTGCAAAGTGCTTGTTATTTCAGGTCTGGCAATTATAATACATAGGGATTTTCATACAAAGCTGCATGATCCGGTCATCAGCCCGTGTTTAAGTGCAATAGTCAAGTATCAAGTGCAGTTATCATGTGCATGGAGGGTGTGGAGACAGATGAATAGTAGGGTGCAGATTCAGAGTGATATTTGGAAGGAGGGAACAGGGCAAAGATAGTTTACTGAGTAGTTGATGTGGTAGGCTTGTTTGAAGAGATGGGTTCTTAGAGCGCGCTTGAATAGGTCGGGGCTAGGTATCAGTCTGATCGTCTGGGGAAGTGCATTCCAGAGAGCTGGCGCAGCACGAGAGAAGTCTTGTAGACGGAGGTGCGAGGTTCGGATTACGGGGGATGTTAGCCTTAGGTCGTTTGTAGAACGGAGGGCACGTGTAGGGCGATAGACAGAGATGAGAGAGGAGATATAAGGCGGTGCAGAACTGTGGAGGGCTTTGTGGGTGAGAGAGATGAGTTTATACTGGACCCTGTAGCGAATGGGTAGCCAGTGTAATGACTGGCACAAGATGGAGGCATCGGTGAAGCGGCTGGACAGAAATATGACCCCGGCTGCCGCATTCAAGATGGATTGGAGAGGAGAAAGTTTGGTAAGAGGGAGACCGATCAGAAGAGAGTTGCAGTAGTCCAGACGAGAATGAATAAGAGCGACAGTAAGAGTCTTAGCAGTTTCAAAGGTGAGAAAAGGTCGGATTCTGGAGATGTTTTTAAGATGCAGGTGACAAGAGCGAGTGAGTGATCGGATATAGGGAGTAAAGGAAAGTTCGGTGTCGAATATGACCCCAAGACAGCGGGCATGCTGCTTGGGAGTTATGGTTGAACCCTCCAGGGTAATTTCGATGTTGGGTAGAGAGAGGTTAGTAGAAGGGAGAAACACAAGAAGTTCCGTTTTGGAGAGATTTAGTTTCAGATAGAGGGAGGACATGATGTTAGAGACAGCAGACAGACAATCCTTGGTATTTTGAATTAGGGTAGGGGTGATGACAGGGGAAGAAGTGTATAATTGGGTGTCATCAGCATAGAGATGATACTCTACCCACTTACTGTAGAATGACAACAGTCCCGCCCCCACTTCCTATAGAAGGACAATAGTCCTGCCCCACTTCCTTTAGAAGGACAATAGTTCCACCCCCACTTCCTGTAGAAGGACAATAGTCCCGCCCCCACTTCCTGTAGAAGGACAATAGTCCCACCTCCACTTTTTGTAGAAGTACAATAACCTCGCCCCCACTTACTGTAGAATGACAACAGTCCCACCCCCACTTCCTTTAAAAGGACAATAGTTCCACCACCCCCACTTCCTGTAGAAGGACAATAGTCCTGCCCCCACTTCCTGTAGAAGGACAATAGTTCCACCCCCACTTCCTGTACAAGGACAACAGTCCTGCCCCCACTTCCTGTAGAAGGACAATAGTCCCGCCCCCACTTCCTGTAGAAGGACAATAGTCCTGCCCCCACTTCCTGTAGGACAATAGTCCCACCTCCACTTTTTGTAGAAGTACAACAGTCCCGCCCCCACTTCCTTTAGGACAATAGTTCCACCCCCACTTCCTGTAGAAGGACAATTGTCCCGCCCCCACTTCCTGTAGAAGGACAATAGTCCCGCTCCCACCTCCTATAGAAGGACAAAAGTCCCGCCCCACTTCCTTTAGAAGGACAATAGTTCCACCCCCACTTCCTGTACAAGGGACAACAGTACTGCCCCCACTTCTTGTAGAAGGACAATAGTCCCACCTCCACTTTTTGTAGAAGTACAATAACCTCGCCCCCACTTTCTGTAGAAAGACAACAGTCCCGCCCCCACTTCCTTTAGAAGGACAATAGTTCCACCCCCACTTCCTGTAGAATGACAATAGTCCCGCCCCCACTTCCTGTAGAAGGACAATAGTCTCACCTCCACTTTTTGTAGAAGTACAATAACCACGCCCACACTTCCTGTAGAAGGACAACAGTCCCGCCCCCACTTCCTTTAGAAGGACAATAGTTCCACCCCCACTTCCTGTAGAAGGACAATAGTCCAGCCCCCACTTCCTGTAGAAGGACAATAGTCCCACCTCCACTTTTTGTAGAAGTACAATAACCCTGCCCCCACTTACTGTAGAAGGACAATAGCTTTGACCCCACTTACTGTAGGACAATAGCCTTGACCCCACTTACTGTAGAAGAACTATAGCCTTGACCCCACTTACTGTAGGACAATAGCTTTGACCCCATTTACTGTAGGACTATAGCCTTGACCCCACTTACTGTAGGACAATAGCCTTAACCCCACTTACTGTAGAAGGACTATAGCCTTGACCCCACTTACTGCAGGACAAAAGCTTTGACCCCACTTACTGTAGGACTATAGCCTTGACCCCACTTACTGTAGAATGACTATAGCCTTGACCCCACCTACTGTAGAAGGACAATAGCTTTGACCCCACTTACTGTAGAGGGCCTATAGCCTTGACCCCACGTACTGTAGAAGGACAATAGCTTTGACCCCACTTACTGTAGAAGGACTATAGCCTTGACCCCACTTACTGTAGAAGGACTATAGCCTTGACCCCACTTACTGTAGAAGGACAATAGTTTTGACCCCACTTACTGTAGAGGGCCTATAGCCTTGACCCCACGTACTGTAGAAGGACAATAGCTTTGAACCCACTTACTGTAGAAGGACTATAGCCTTGACCCCACTTTCTGTAGGACAATAGCTTTGATCCCACTTACTGTAGAAGGACTATAGCCCTGCCCCCATTTACTGTGATCTGACTCCCAGTCTCTGCTGCTGGGGAAGGTGCAGATTACACCGTACAGTAGGCAGCGCACAGCTGTTACACAGGAAAGAGACCCCTAGTGGCTGGCAATTGGGAGAGACTTTTAATGGGGTAAATTTTTAAATAGATATTTATCCTATGATCATGATCTAACGTTATCCTTAGGTACAAGGAGCAATTACTTTAATTTCCTATTTTACTGAAGCTGTAGACACTGATCCCATCCAGGGCTGCTGCGCCGCCGTCAGCTGTGCATCTAGTGATGGATACTGGGACTTCAGTCCTGGTCCTGCGCACACGTGTCCCGGCCATGATGTCGCCCCTGCTCCTCCCATCTGTCACTCATTCCTGTGTTTCTGTCTTGTGTGATATTTCCTGTGCACACTGAGCTCAGAATAAATCAATTTACACTCCGCTTTTACCTTCTGTTCATCTGTTTTATTAACAGTTTCTATGGAACAAATTTGCTTTAGGATGAAAAAAATATCTGAGACGTTTGCGTTCTCCATCTGCAGCAGAGGAGTGCAAGTGACTCCAGAGGAAATGGCACAATCATCCTGGAGGGGCGAGGGATCCCTCATACACATCACACCCAGCGGCTGATAATAATTGGGATGGAAATATCTGTTCATTAATGACTAATACAACATGTTACCACCGCGGCAGCATCGGAGGACGGGTTACATCTCTCATCATCTCTGCTAACCCCGGAATTACTTATTAGAACACCATAAAAGAAAATAATATGCTCACTGATCCCAGAACTACCGCCTACATAGATGGGATCCATTAATAAGCTGATGGCGCTTCAATGGATTCTGGTAGTACCTGCTGATCAGTAAACATTATCATAGTCCGCAGTAAACGAGGCGCATGGAGCGATCTGTAGTAGAACAGTCATAGAGCTGTGATAGATCAGTAATAGATCAGTGATAGATTAGCGATAGATCAGTAATAGAGCTGTGATCAGTAATAAAGCTGTGATAGATCAGTAATAAAGCTGTGATAGAGCTGTCATAGATCAGTAATAGATCAGTAATAGAGCTGTGATAGATCAGTAATAGAGCTGTGATAGATCAGTAATAAAGCTGTGATAGATCAGTAATAAAGCTGCGATAGAGTTGTGATAGATCAGTGCACACAAGCTGCCATGGATGTCAGTGGTGCGACTCCTGATGACAGAGGATGATGCAACAGAAAGAACAATTCTATTTTGTGCTGCACAAAAGATGATTTCACCCAATGAAACAGAGTTTTGCTGGTGCATCAGGTGATCGGCAGCTGGTTTCAAGACAATAAAATTGTGAAGCGAGCACTTGTAAGAACAATAATGCACTATGATGTAACATATCTTTGCTGATATCGTGTGTGAGCCGCACGTTACATGTCACTGCAGACATTGGGTATGAGCCGCATGTTACATGTCACTGCAAGTATCGGGTATGAGACGCATTTTACATGTCAGTGCAGATATCGGGTATGAGACGCATGTTACCTGTCACTGCAGACATCGGGTATGAGACGCATGTTACCTGTCACTGCAGATATCGGGTATGAGACGCATGTTACCTGTCACTGCAGATATCGGGTATGAGCGACGTTACCTGTCACTGCAGATATCGGGTATGAGACGCATGTTACATGTCACTGCAGATATCGGGTAGGAGCCGCATTTTACCTGTCACTGCAGATATCGGGTATGAGACGCATGTTACATGTCGCTGCAGATATCGGGTATGAGCCGCATGTTACCTGTCGCTGCAGATATCAGGTATGAGCCACATGTTACATGTCGCTGCAGATATCAGGTATGAGCCACATGTTACATGTCACTGCAGATATCAGGTATGAGCCGCATGTTACCTGTCACTGCAAATATCGGGTATGAGCCGCATGTTACATGTCACTGCAGATATCGGGTATGAGACGCATGTTACATGTCGCTGCAGATATCGGGTATGAGACGCATGTTACATGTCGCTGCAGATATCAGGTATGAGCCACATGTTACATGTCGCTGCAGATATCAGGTATGAGCCACATGTTACATGTCACTGCAGATATCGGGTAGGAGTCGCATTTTACCTGTCACTGCAGATATCGGGTATGAGACGCATGTTACCTGTCACTGCAGATATCGGGTATGAGACGCATGTTACATGTCGCTGCAGATATCGGGTATGAGACGCATGTTACATGTCGCTGCAGATATCAGGTATGAGCCACATGTTACATGTCACTGCAGATATCGGGTAGGAGCCGCATTTTACCTGTCACCGCAGATATCGGGTATGAGACGCATGTTACCTGTCACTGCAGATATCGGGTATGAGACGCATGTTACATGTCGCTGCAGATATCGGGTATGAGACGCATGTTACATGTCGCTGCAGATATCGGGTATGAGCCGCATGTTACCTGTCACTGCAGATATCGGGTATGAGACGCATGTTACATGTCGCTGCAGATATCGGGTATGAGACGCATGTTACATGTCGCTGCAGATATCAGGTATGAGCCACATGTTACATGTCGCTGCAGATATCGGGTATGAGACGCATGTTACATGTCGCTGCAGATATCGGGTATGAGACGCATGTTACATGTCGCTGCAGATATCAGGTATGAGCCACATGTTACATGTCACTGCAGATATCAGGTATGAGCCGCATGTTACCTGTCACTGCAAATATCGGGTATGAGCCGCATGTTACATGTCGCTGCAGATATCGGGTATGAGACACATGTTACATGTCGCTGCAGATATCAGGTATGAGCCACATGTTACATGTCGCTGCAGATATCAGGTATGAGCCACATGTTACATGTCACTGCAGATATCGGGTAGGAGTCGCATTTTACCTGTCACTGCAGATATCGGGTATGAGACGCATGTTACCTGTCACTGCAGATATCGGGTATGAGACGCATGTTACATGTCGCTGCAGATATCGGGTATGAGACGCATGTTACATGTCGCTGCAGATATCGGGTATGAGACGCATGTTACATGTCGCTGCAGATATCAGGTATGAGCCACATGTTACATGTCACTGCAGATATCGGGTAGGAGCCGCATTTTACCTGTCACCGCAGATATCGGGTATGAGACGCATGTTACCTGTCACTGCAGATATCGGGTATGAGACGCATGTTACATGTCGCTGCAGATATCGGGTATGAGACGCATGTTACATGTCGCTGCAGATATCGGGTATGAGCCGCATGTTACCTGTCACTGCAGATATCGGGTATGAGACGCATGTTACATGTCGCTGCAGATATCGGGTATGAGACGCATGTTACATGTCGCTGCAGATATCGGGTATGAGCCACATGTTACATGTCGCTGCAGATATCGGGTATGAGCTGCATGTTACATGTCACTGCAGACATCGGGTATGAGCCGCATGTTACATGTCACTGCAGATATCGGGTAGGAGCCGCATGTTACATGTCACTGCAGATATCGGGTATGAGACGCATGTTACATGTCGCTGCAGATATCGGGTATGAGCCGCATGTTACCTGTCACTGCAGATATCGGTTATGAGACGCATGTTACATGTCGCTGCAGATATCGGGTATGAGACGCATGTTACATGTCGCTGCAGATATCAGGTATGAGCCACATGTTACATGTCGCTGCAGATATCGGGTATGAGCCGCATGTTACCTGTCACTGCAGATATCGGGTATGAGACGCATGTTACATGTCGCTGCAGATATCAGGTATGAGCCACATGTTACATGTCGCTGCAGATATCGGGTATGAGCCGCATGTTACCTGTCACTGCAGATATCGGTTATGAGACGCATGTTACATGTCGCTGCAGATATCGGGTATGAGACGCATGTTACATGTCGCTGCAGATATCAGGTATGAGCCACATGTTACATGTCGCTGCAGATATCGGGTATGAGCCGCATGTTACCTGTCACTGCAGATATCGGGTATGAGACGCATGTTACATGTCGCTGCAGATATCGGGTATGAGACGCATGTTACATGTCGCTGCAGATATCAGGTATGAGCCACATGTTACATGTCGCTGCAGATATCGGGTATGAGCCGCATGTTACCTGTCACTGCAGATATCGGGTATGAGACGCATGTTACATGTCGCTGCAGATATCGGGTATGAGACGCATGTTACATGTCGCTGCAGATATCAGGTATGAGCCACATGTTACATGTCGCTGCAGATATCGGGTATGAGACGCATGTTACATGTCGCTGCAGATATCGGGTATGAGACGCATGTTACATGTCGCTGCAGATATCAGGTATGAGCCACATGTTACATGTCACTGCAGATATCGGGTAGGAGCCGCATGTTACCTGTCACTGCAGATATCGGGTATGAGACGCATGTTACATGTCGCTGCAGATATCGGGTATGAGCCACATGTTACATGTCGCTGCAGATATCGGGTATGAGCCGCATGTTACATGTCGCTGCAGATATCGGGTATGAGCCGCATGTTACATGTCACTGCAGATATCGGGTATGAGCCGCATGTTACCTGTCACTGCAGATATCGGGTATGAGCCGCATGTTACCTGTCACTGCAGATATCGGGTATGAGACGCATGTTACCTGTCACTGCAGATATCAGGTATGAGCCGCATGTTACATGTCACTGCAGATATCGGGTAGGAGCCGCATGTTACCTGTCACTGCAGATATCGGGTATGAGACGCATGTTACATGTCGCTGCAGATATCGGGTATGAGCCACATGTTACATGTCGCTGCAGATATCGGGTATGAGACGCATGTTACATGTCACTGCAGACATCGGGTATGAGCCGCATGTTACATGTCACTGCAGATATCGGGTAGGAGCCGCATGTTACCTGTCACTGCAGATATCGGGTATGAGACGCATGTTACATGTCGCTGCAGATATCAGGTATGAGCCACATGTTACATGTCGCTGCAGATATCGGGTATGAGCCGCATGTTACCTGTCACTGCAGATATCGGTTATGAGACGCATGTTACATGTCGCTGCAGATATCGGGTATGAGACGCATGTTACATGTCGCTGCAGATATCAGGTATGAGCCACATGTTACATGTCGCTGCAGATATCGGGTATGAGACGCATGTTACATGTCGCTGCAGATATCGGGTATGAGACGCATGTAACATGTCGCTGTAGATATCAGGTATGAGCCACATGTTACATGTCGCTGCAGATATCAGGTATGAGCCGCATGTTACCTGTCACTGCAGATATCGGGTATGAGACGCATGTTACCTGTCACTGCAGATATCGGGTATGAGACGCATGTTACCTGTCACTGCAGATATCGGGTATGAGACGCATGTTACATGTCGCTGCAGATATCGGGTATGAGACGCATGTTACATGTCGCTGCAGATATCGGGTATGAGACGCATGTTACATGTCGCTGCAGATATCAGGTATGAGCCACATGTTACATGTCGCTGCAGATATCAGGTATGAGCCACATGTTACATGTCACTGCAGATATCGGGTAGGAGCCGCATTTTACCTGTCACTGCAGATATCGGGTATGAGACGCATGTTACCTGTCACTGCAGATATCGGGTATGAGACGCATGTTACATGTCACTGCAGATATCGGGTATGAGACGCATGTTATCTGTCACTGCAGATATCGGGTATGAGCCACATGTTACATGTCGCTGCAGATATCGGGTATGACACGCATGTTACATGTCACTGCAGATATCGGGTATGAGACGCATGTTACATGTCGCTGCAGATATCGGGTATGAGCGACGTTACCTGTCACTGCAGATATCGGGTAGGAGCCGCATTTTACCTGTCGCTGCAGACATTTAGACATTATAATATTGGTACAGTTGCTCATTTACAATAACTGATTGCAGAGTTTTGCTGTTACAAATGGGAACGGCTGTTAATTATCAATATGTAGCACTGAGTTACTAATTACCTCATGCGGCTGTCAGTAATTGCTCATCTGCTTCATGTATCTGTATTATTATTATTATTGCTTACTATGTGTCAGGAAGTTTATTAACACTGGAAGATCGTGTCTGGCTTCTCCAGATTGGAAACAGATTTTAGGCCCCAACTGAATCCCCATGAAGATTGTTCTGCTGCCAAGTAAAATTACACAATAGTGTAAATGAGATAAGGGGCGAGATACGGGGCGTGGGTCCAGAATAAGATGACGCTGACTACAAAGTAAACTCTGATCCTGAGCTGTGAGAGCGATGTCGAGCTTAGATCCACGTCTGCCAAAATATAAGAAAAATGACCTAGATAAGTAACTAATAAATTCAGCCAGTGATGAATTCTCAGCTGCAATGTGGGGGCATTATATCCACCGCAGGAATTGTCACTGAGATTTCTGAAAGTTATAAATTGTCCAAAGTAAGTGTCAAGCCCAGATATTCGCAGTCACCGAGCGAGACTGAAGCCACAAATTACAGAGGGATAGACGTGGGAAGCGGTTACTATGTTACAAGCAGGAGACCACCCCAAGACCAGATAGCTGTGAGAAAGGACCCAGCATTATGGTGCTGCTGTGCAAGAAGGGAGACCGAGGAGAAAATCCTCTGGTGTGAACTGTGCCGCGTGCAGTGTATGTGGCCGTATCTCATACCTGTGTATTTACAATGCGGCCATACTTGATTTGCTGTTGAACCTCCTTCTGCTCCCTCTTTCCTCACCGTCTCCCTATCTTGGCTGTATGTGGGGCGTCATGGTTTCTATTTGGGACTATTTGGCTACTATGAGAACTCCTTGATGGTGTTCCTGGTGATCTGAGCAGTGGCGAGCTCTGTGCATAACAGATTTGACAAATTTGCTGATTCTATTTTCCCTTTTTGTATCTAACTTGTGGCATCAGAGAATTTTTTTTTCTTGAAATGTATTAAGAATAACTGAGACAAATGACTTAACCCCCAAGGAAGGTAAAGTAGCAGAAAAGTTTGGCACAATCGAATACGTGTGTGAGATTGTTGCTGTTGCTATGGTTTAACCTTGATAAGTGTCCCCCGAGGCGTTGACCACCCTGATTAAACTCATTTACAGGCCGGGAATCTGAAGCAACAGATGATTTGTTGACATTTTCTGCTTTTATTAATGGTTGTGAGCTGCATGAAATGAGACCGGGGCACAGAGCCCCACAGCCCGGCCCAGACACCTTCTGGTGTCTGCGTCCCATCAGCAACAGAAACTCAAGAGCGAGGAGGAAACTACAAAGAGGAACAAATAGGTTACAATGTCTGCTGTGGCTGCATTTCCACTTGTCCTCGTGTTCCTCTCGGAGCCTGAAATCCTCCCGCCTGCATCCCAGAGATAGAATTAAAAAGGAACTTTAAGCAGATGGGCTCAGTGGGTTTTCTGGCAGACGGGCAGAGGCTTCCATGCGCCAAGAGAAGCAGCTTTTCACAGACACAGCATGGCCAAAAAGTCTGGAAAGCAAAGTATACAAATGTGTGCCAGCTCCATCAACGGCCACTCCACAGCCAGGGCAAGCTCCATCAACGGCCACTCCACAGCCGGGGCCAGCTCCATCAGTGGCCCTCCACAACCGGGGCCAGCTCCATCAGTGGCCGGTCCACAACCGGGGCCCGCTCCATCAGCGGCCGGTCCACAACCGGGGCCAGCTCCATCAGCGGCCCTCCACAACCGGGGCCAGCTCCATCAGCGGCGGCTCCACAGCCAGGGCCAGCTCCATCAGCTGGGGCCAGCTCCATCAGCGGCCCTCCACAGCCGGGGCCAGCTCCATCAGCGGCCCTCCACAGCCGGGGCCAGCTCCATCAGCGGCCCTCCACAGCCGGGGCCAGCTCCATCAGCGGCCCTCCACAGCCGGGGCCAGCTCCATCAGCGGCCCTCCACAACCAGGGCCAGCTCCATCAGCAGCCCTCCACAGCTGGTGCCTAGTCCATTAGCGGCCGCTCCACAGCCGGGGCCAGCTCCATCAGCGGCCCTCCATAAACGGGGCCAGCTCCATCAGCGGCCAATCCACAGCCGGGGCCAGCTCCATCAGCGGCCCTCCATAAACGGGGCCAGCTCCATCAGCGGCCAATCCACAGCCGGGGCCAGCTCCATCAGCGGTCAATCCACAGCCGGGGCCAGCTCCATCAGCGGTCAATCCACAGCCGGAGCCAGCTCCATCAGCGGCCCTCCATAAACGGGGCCAGCTCCATCAGCGGCCAATCCACAGCCGGGGCCAGCTCCATCAGCGGTCAATCCACAGCCGGAGCCAGCTCCATCAGCGGCCCTCCATAAACGGGGCCAGCTCCATCAGCGGCCAATCCACAGCCGGGGCCAGCTCCATCAGCGGTCAATCCACAGCCGGGGCCAGCTCCATCAGCGGTCAATCCACAGCCGGAGCCAGCTCCATCAGCGGCCGCTCCACAGCCAGGGCCAGCTCCATCAGCGGCCGCTCCACAGCCGGAGCCAGCTCCATCAGCGGCCCTCCATAAACGGGGCCAGCTCCATCAGCGGCCAATCCACAGCCGGGGCCAGCTCCATCAGCGGTCAATCCACAGCCGGAGCCAGCTCCATCAGCGGCCGCTCCACAGCCAGGGCCAGCTCCATCAGCGGCCGCTCCACAACCGGGGCAAGCTCCATCAGCGGCCGGTCCACAGCCAGGGCCAGCTCCATCAGCGGCCGGTCCACAACCGGGGCCAGCTCCATCAGCGGCCCTCCACAACCGGGGCCAGCTCCATCAGCGGCCGCTCCACAGCCAGGGCCAGCTCCATCAGCTGGGGCCAGCTCCATCAGCAGCCCGCCACAGCCGGGGCCAGCTCCATCAGCAGCCCTCCACAACCAGGGCCAGCTCCATCAGCAGCCCTCCACAGCTGGTGCCTGGTTCATCAGCGGCCGCTCCACAGCCGGGGCCAGCTCCATCAGCGGCCCTCCATAAACGGGGCCAGCTCCATCAGCGGCCAATCCACAGCCGGGGCCAGCTCCATCAGCGGTCAATCCACAGCCGGGGCCAGCTCCATCAGCGGTCAATCCACAGCCGGAGCCAGCTCCATCAGCGGCCCTCCATAAACGGGGCCAGCTCCATCAGCGGCCAATCCACAGCCGGGGCCAGCTCCATCAGCGGTCAATCCACAGCCGGAGCCAGCTCCATCAGCGGCCGCTCCACAGCCGGGGCCAGCTCTATCAGTGGCCAGTCCACAGCCAGGGCCAGCTCCATCAGCGGCCGCTCCACAATCGGGGCCAGCTCCATCAGCGGCCGCTCCACAATCGGGGCCAGCTCCATCAGCGGCCGGTCCACAACCGGGGCCAGCTCCATCAGCGGCCCTCCACAACCGGGGCCAGCTCCATCAGCGGCCGCTCCACAGCCAGGGCCAGCTCCATCAGCTGGGGCCAGCTCCATCAGCAGCCCGCCACAGCCGGGGCCAGCTCCATCAGCAGCCCTCCACAACCAGGGCCAGCTCCATCAGCAGCCCTCCACAGCTGGTGCCTGGTTCATCAGCGGCCGCTCCACAGCCGGGGCCAGCTCCATCAGCGGCCCTCCATAAACGGGGCCAGCTCCATCAGCGGCCAATCCACAGCCGGGGCCAGCTCCATCAGCGGTCAATCCACAGCCGGAGCCAGCTCCATCAGCGGCCCTCCATAAACGGGGCCAGCTCCATCAGCGGCCAATCCACAGCCGGGGCCAGCTCCATCAGCGGTCAATCCACAGCCGGGGCCAGCTCCATCAGCGGTCAATCCACAGCCGGAGCCAGCTCCATCAGCGGCCGCTCCACAGCCGGGGCCAGCTCTATCAGTGGCCAGTCCACAGCCAGGGCCAGCTCCATCAGCGGCCGCTCCACAACCGGGGCCAACTCCATCAGCGGCCGGTCCACAGCCAGGGCCAGCTCCATCAGCGGCCGGTCCACAACCGGGGCCAGCTCCATCAGCGGCCCTCCACAACCGGGGCCAGATCCATCAGCGGCCGCTCCACAGCCAGGGCCAGCTCCATCAGCTGGGGCCAGCTCCATCATCAGCCCTCCACAACCAGGGCCAGCTCCATCAGCAGCCCTCCACAGCTGGTGCCTGGTTCATCAGCGGCCGCTCCACAGCCGGGGCCACCTCCATCAGCGGCCCTCCATAAACGGGGCCAGCTCCATCAGCGGCCAATCCACAGCCGGGGCCAGCTCCATCAGCGGTCAATCCACAGCCGGGGCCAGCTCCATCAGCGGTCAATCCACAGCCGGGGCCAGCTCCATCAGCGGTCAATCCACAGCCGGAGCCAGCTCCATCAGCGGCCACTCCACAGCCGGGGCCAGCTCTATCAGTGGCCCTCCACAACCGGGGCCAGCTCCATCAGCGGCCGGTCCACAGCCAGGGCCAGCTCCATCAGCGGCCGGTCCACAACCGGGGCCAGCTCCATCAGCGGCCCTCCACAACCGGGGCCAGCTCCATCAGCGGCCGCTCCACAGCCAGGGCCAGCTCCATCAGCTGGGGCCAGCTCCATCAGCAGCCCTCCACAGCCGGGGCCAGCTCCATCAGCGGCCCTCCACAGCCGGGGCCAGCTCCATCAGCGGCCCTCCACAACCGGGGCCAGCTCCATCAGCAGCCCTCCACAGCCGGGGCCAGCTCCATCAGCGGCCCTCCACAGCCAGGGCCAGCTCCATCAGCGGCCCTCCACAACCAGGGCCAGCTCCATCAGCAGCCCTCCACAGCTGGTGCCTGGTCCATCAGCGGCCGCTCCACAGCCGGGGCCAGCTCCATCAGCGACCCTCCACAAACGGGGCCAGCTCCATCAGCGGCCAATCCACAGCCGGGGCCATCTCCATCAGCGGTCAATCCACAGCCGGAGCCAGCTCCATCAGCGGCCGCTCCACAGCCAGGGCCAGCTCTATCAGTGGCCAGTCCACAGCCGGGGCCAGCTCCATCAGCGGCCGCTCCACAGCCGGAGCCAGCTCCATCAGTGGCCAATCCACAGCCGGTGTCACCTCCATCAGCGTCCGCTCCACAGCCAGGGCCAGCTCCATCAGCGGCCACTCCACAGCCGGGGCCAGCTCCATCAGCGTCCGCTCCACAGCCGGGGCCAGCTCTATCAGTGGCCAATCCACAGCCGGGGCCAGCTCCATCAGCGGCCGCTCCACAGCCGGAGCCAGCTCCATCAGTGGCCAATCCACAGCCGGTGTCACCTCCATCAGCGTCCGCTCCACAGCCAGGGCCAGCTCCATCAGCGGCCGCTCCACAGCCGGTGCCAGCTCCATCAGCGTCCGCTCCACAGCCGGGGCCAGCTCCATCAGCGTCCGCTCCACAGCCGGGGCCAGCTCCATCAGCGTCCGCTCCACAGCAGGGGCCAGCTCCATCAGCGGCCACTCCACAGCAGGGGCCAGCTCCATCAGCGTCCGCTCCACAGCCGGGCCAGCTCCATCAGCGGCCGCTCCACAGGCGGGGCCGCTCCATTGCTCCACACCCGGGGCCAGCTCCATCGCTCCACACCTGGGGCCAGCTCCATCGCTCCACACCCGGGGCCAGCTCCATCGCTCCACACCCAGGGCCAGCTCCATCAGTGTCCGCTCCACAGCAGGGGCCAGCTCCATCAGCGGCCGCTCCACAGCAGGGGCCAGCTCCATCAGCGGCCGCTCCACAGCAGGGGCCAGCTCCATCAGCGTCCGCTCCACAGCCGGGCCAGCTCCATCAGCGGCCGCTCCACAGGCGGGGCCGCTCCATTGCTCCACACCCGGGGCCAGCTCCATCGCTCCACACCTGGGGCCAGCTCCATCGCTCCACACCCGGGGCCAGCTCCATCGCTCCACACCCAGGGCCAGCTCCATCAGTGTCCGCTCCACATCCGGGCCAGCTCCATCAGCGGCCGCTCCACAGGCGGGGCCGCTCCATTGCTCCACACCCGGGGCCAGCTCCATCGCTCCACACCTGGGGCCAGCTCCATCGCTCCACACCCGGGGCCAGCTCCATCGCTCCACACCCAGGGCCAGCTCCATCAGTGTCCGCTCCACAGCAGGGGCCAGCTCCATCAGCGGCCGCTCCACAGGCGGGGCCGCTCCATTGCTCCACACCCGGGGCAAGCTCCATCGCTCCACACCCGTGGCCAGCTCCATCGCTCCACACCCGGGGCGAGCTCCATCGCTCCACAGCCGGGGCCAGCTCCATCAGTGTCCGCTCCACAGCAGGGGCCAGCTCCATCAGCGGCCGCTGCACAGGCGGGGCCGCTCCATCGCTCCACACTTGGGGCCAGCTCCATCGCTCCACAGCCGGGGCACAGTCACATTCTTTCATGGATTAAGTGAATTGTGTCGGTGACTGGAGTAGAATCTCAGCAGCATCTAGCAACAGCGGACACAATATATCATCATTGTATCCATCGCTGTCCCGGCATCTTCTCACAGCACCAGATACAATGGCACATTTATACATTACAAGAGCCTTAGGGATCAATTTATCAAAACCTTCCAGCCTGGAACATGGGGAACGTTGAACAAAAAAAATGCATTTAAGAGAGAAAAGCCTTCTCTGGACCACAAAGGGGATTGCAGCAGTTTCCTTTTTTCATCCATAGCTTTGTTTGAATATTTGCAGGTGGAAGATTCTGATAAATGACCCCAGAAGATTTACAAGACACGCAGTGCAGAACAGGTAATTACACTGCAATGAACCCCACATAGAAATGGGGGACACGGCAGCTCCACGGAGATGGAATGAATCACTGGGTAAAGTCGCCACATTGTCCCCCTTAGTGATAATTGTCTCATTTCCTTATCTGCTAAAACCTTCTGTAAATCATCCCATAAGGCGGGAAAGACAACGGAGACGATGAGGCGTCACAGACTGGATGTTTCGGGGAGAGGCGATTATATCATCTCCAAAACGAGGACATCCGAAAGGAATAATAATAATCCTCGCTGGATCGTGGCCGATGGAAGGAAATTCTCTGCGCAGCACGACAACAAATGCCTTCTCCCGGCACCCAAGGGGTTAGAATGCAAAGGAGAAGTGTTTCGAATTTATACAGTTAAGTCTATATATATTTGGACAGAGACAACATTTTTCTACTTTTGGTTATAGACATTACCACAATGAACTTTAAACAAAACAATTCAGATGCAGTTGAAGTTTAGACTTTCAGCTTTCATTTGACGGTATCCACATTAAAATTGGATGAAGGGTTTAGGAGTTTCAGCTCCTTAACATGTGCCACCCTGTTTTTAAAGGGACCAAAAGTAATTGGACAATTGACTCCAAGGCTATTTCATGGACAGGTGTGGGGAATCCCTTCGTTATGTAATTCTCAATTAAGCAGATAAAAGGCCTGGAGTTGATTTGAGGTGTGTACTTGCATTTGGAAGGTTTTGCTGTGAAGTAAACATGCGGTCAAAGGAGCTCTCCATGCAGGTGAAACAACCCATCCTTAAGCTGCGAAAACAGAAAAAAATGATCCGAGAAATTGCTACAATATTAGGAGTGGCAAAATCTACAGTTTGGTACATCCTGAGAAAGAAAGAAAGCACTGGTGAACTTGAAGCGATGGCCGGGGGACCACCACGGTGCAGGAAGACTACTGTACACAAGATGAGGTGCAAACAACAAAGGGTAGATTTATTGGGAGGCAAGGAATGAAGTGGGTGAGGAAGATGCAAACAGGGGTATACAATGGCAAGAGACACTTTACAAGACTTATACACTTTATCTTGTCCGTAAAATAGCACGGTGCTCCAACTATTACAGACTCAGAAAATGTCTCACAAGCAACTTTAAACAATACACAAATAACGATGCTACTCTACGTATAACCTCCCTGGCCCTTACTAAGCAGGCCACACGGCTGCCGTGTACTGACTACTCAAGCCTACACTAGGCCCTAACAGGTGCACCAAACAGGAACAGACTCACGGTGATGTTGGGGACTCAGGTCCAGTCCCAGGGGGGCCCCCAGCAGTCTATACGGTGGTGCGCACGGCTTTCTGTCAGCTCTGTGAAGCGTGGTCTTCTCCTTGCTTCCGGATCCTAGGGATGCTCCTGGAAACTGTAAGTCCCTTTCTCAGTATCTTTGTGGCTTCACAAACTAGCACAGAACAGCCACCTTTGCTGTACCCGGAAAAGTCTTGCAAATTTCACAAGTACACTGCGTCCCAGCCTGGGACCTTTCTTGTAGCAAACAGCACACAGGTCTCTCTAGCAGCTTCCGCTCACACACACAGTTCAGGCTCAACTCCTCCCCTAATTTACAACGCATCCGCTGCCCATTCTGCAGTCCGGGGAGGTGTGGGCGGAATTTCGGCCGAGCGGACGCGACGCGACGCACAAATGGCGGACGCGACGCACAAAAAAAGTTACATGGAACTTTTTTTGTGCCGACGGTCCGCTAAAACACGACGCATCCGTCGCACGACGGATGCGACGTGTGGCAATCCGTCGCAATGTGTCGCTAATGCAAGTCTATGGAGAAAAAACGCATCCTGCGGGCAACTTTGCAGGATGCGTTTTTTCTCCAAAACGACGCATTGCGACGGACGTCACATAACGCTAGTGTGAAAGTAGCCTAACCCTTCATCCAATTTTAATGTAGATACCCTCAAATGAAAGCTGGAAGTCTGAACTTCAACTGCATCTGAATTGTTTTGTTTAAAATCCATTGTGGTATTGTCTATGACCAAAAGTAGAAAAATGTTGTCTCTGTCCAAATAGATATGGACCTAACTGTAGAAGAGGAAGAATGATAATGGGTGAAGATTGGGGGATATTAGGATACTGCTGTCTGCGCAGCCGCCCAGCTATTAAGGCTCATTTCCCTTGGTCTATGGAAACATTTACCTGATCACTGAGGGTTTAACCGCTTGTAAATTATAAATTCTGTTCTTGCTGTAATAGAAATTAGCTTTCCGAGCACTGACTTCCTGCTGAGTTTGTACTGCTATACATCTACCAATATAAACAAGCAGAGCTGCAGTGTAAAGCATGGAAGAAAAACAGGAAATAGGAAGGCAGTGAATGTTAGACTACCTCAGACTCCAATGGACAAGGCAGCTAAGGCCACGTTCACATGTTCAGTACTTGGTCAGTATTTTACATCAGTATTTGTAGCCAGGAGCGGTGATAATACAGAAGTGGTGACCTGTTTCTATTACTTTTCCTCTAATTCTTCCTCTGCTTTTGTCTTACAAATACTGATGTAAAATACTGAAGGTGTGAACATGGCCTAAAGGAGTAACTAATCCAAGTCGTGTCCTAAGTAGTGGGCGCTATAGACTATAAAGGCAGGTGGGAATGATACGAGGCCATAGTGGGTCCTCGGAGGCTCCAGTCCCATCACTGTGGTGGGGGGGTCAGTCATTAATACATGAAGCAATGCATCTATGGAGCCATGAGAGGCGGCCGCTCCTTGCTGGCCATGTCTGCGGACCCCAGTGGTGGTTGTATGCAGCCATCACTGTATAGAACATCTCCAGATACATCCATACATGTGACAACTATGAGATCAATAGAAGGAAGAAATCCAACAAGAGAGAAGAGCGTGACATGGTACAAAGGACAGGACCTGGCCAAGCCCTAATGCCAGGCCGAGGTCATGGTCTACAAGGGAAACTGCCCAACAGCGCAGGGACCAGGAGAGAATATTGCAGTCGTGAATGGCGAGCAGGTCGTCCGCTGGTACCAGTCAGCCCAGGCGAGAAGTGAGACATCAGTTCACGGGCTCCACATGAACCACACGGCCCGCCGTCCTATAGCCAGAACTATGTCACTGCCTAGGGGTTTGCTAATGAAGTGGTGAGATCCAGCAACATTTGCCTGGTCTCCAGAGGGAAACCTAGATGTGCGGGAGCCTGTGCCTGATGTTGGGACCCTCATACAACTGGCCCGGAGCTCCATGTGGAGGTAACTTTGGGTCCTATGGAGTCCACGGAAGCCCATGCTAATGATCCTATGGATACTATGTGTGCACATGAGACCCCCATACAGCAGAAACTCCTACAGCAGAGACCCCCACACAGCAGAGACCCCCCCACACTGTAGAGACCCCCACACACAGCAGACCCCCCACACAAAGCAGAGACCCGCACACACAGCAGAGACACCCACAGCAGAGAGACCCCCACATAGCAGAGACCCCCACACAGCAGAGACCCACACAGCAGAGACCCCCACACAGCAGAGAGTCCCACACAGCAGAGACCCCCCACACAGCAGAGATCCCCATAGCAGAGACCCCCAAACAGCAGAGATCCCACACACAGCAGAGACTCCCACACAGCAGAGACTCCCACACAGCAGAGACCCCCCACACAGCAGGGACCCCCCCACACTGCAGAGACTCACACACACAGCAGACCCCCCACACACAGCAGAGACCCCCACACACAGCAGAGACCCCAACACACAGCAGAGACACCCCCACACAGCAGAGACCCCCACACAGCAGAGACCCCCAATCAGCAGAGATTCCACACACAGCAGAGACCCCCACACAGCAGAGACTCCCTCACACTGCAGAGACTCCCACACAGCAGAGACCCCCCACACTGCAGAGACTCACACACACAGCAGACCCCCCACACACAGCAGAGACCCCCACACACAGCAGAGACCCCCACACACAGCAGAGACACCCCCACACAGCAGAGACCCTCACACAGCAGAGGCCCCCACACAGCAGAGACCCCCATACAGCAGAGATCCCCACACAGCAGAGACCCCCACACAGCAGAGAACCCACACACAGAGGAGACTCCCACAGCAGAGACCCCCCCCCACACTGCAGAGACTCCCACACAGCAGAGACCCACACACAGCAGACCCCCCACACACAGCAGAGACCCCCACACACAGCAGAGAGACCCCCACATAGCAGAGACCCTCACACACAGCAGAGACCCCCCACACACAGCAGAAACCCACACAGCAGAGACTCCCACACAGCAGAGACCCCCACACAGCAGAGACCCCCCCACACTGCAGAGACTCCCACACAGCAGAGACCCCCCACACTGCAGAGACTCCCACACAGCAGAGACCCACACACAGCAGACCCCCCACACACAGCAGAGACCCCCACACACAGCAGAGACTCCCACATAGCAGAGACCCCCACACACAGCAGAGACCCCCCACACACAGCAGAAACCCACACAGCAGAGACTCCCACACAGCAGAGACCCCCACACAGCAGAGACCCCCCCACACTGCAGAGACTCCCACACAGCAGAGACCCCCACATTGCAGAGACCCCCACAAACAGCAGACCCCCACACACAGCAGAGACCCCCACACAGCAGAGACCCCCCACACACAGCAGAGACCCCCCACACACATGTAGGGGACAGGGACCTGGTGAGCTGTGCAGACGGGTGGAACCATTGTTGCCGGGAGTCGGGGTTCCGGGGGACGGATTTGAGGGGCGCATGGGAAGCCAGGCTCATGTGACAGGAGGCAGAGTGACGCAGGGAGAGAAGAGGATAAAAAGAAAAACGCGCGAAAGCAGGGACAGAGAAGCGCGGGAAAACTCTGAGGAGAGGAAACTGCAGCGCAGTTGTCGTGTGTGTGCAGGCCGCAGTGAGACTTGCTGGAAGCAGGGGGAAAACGTACAACAGACACTGCGGGCAATTACCAGAGCCCCCAAAAAGAGGCGCATTCGTCGTCAGCGACCCCCCAGGCAGAGGGGTAGTGCTGATCAGCTCGGGGACAGTATTACCGCGCTCCCCGGGAGCATCTTGCCACAGAGTGCTCCGGATCCTCCTGGGTTTTTCTTAGCTGTGACTGATACTGATAATTCTGCTAATTCTCCTCAAAAAGACTCCTCTCTGGACGTGGAAACGGTTATCCCGGATCAACGTCCGCCTGCGGGAGGTAACGCAGCACCGCAAAAGACATTCTGGACTCGAATCTACACCTGGGTTCGACGTCGGAGGACACCGCCTTCCCTCACCACTAGGACTACGTCGCTGACGGAGCCTCACCACCGGGACTACATCGCTGAGACAGCACTGATAAGTGAACGTTGTTGACTTTACCTTAGTAGGAGAGGTACTAGTGAGGCGCGGCCGCGTTCTTCGGGTATAGTTCAGGCCTCCTATATAGTAGTTAGGATTTACTGTGATATTGTATACTTGTACTCAAGTTCCCTGCGTGGAAAACTGTTGTTATATTTTTGGGTTGGGAGTTAAAAGAAAAGTTAAAAACGCTGTTTGCTTTCTGGCTCCCATTTGTCCCTGCATCCTTCTTTACCTGCGGTCTCTACATTTGGCGTAGTCGGCAGGATGCAGGATCCAAAGAGGGAGCCAGAAGATACGGAGGATGGGGCTGGCCCGAGAGCGTCTCTCTCATTGGGGGCCATGTTGAATAACCTGCCCAAGTTTAATGGGAGCAACATGTTGTTGTGGAGTTGGACTGAAAGGATGCGGGGGCTGCTGAGGATGCATCCTATGACCCCGGCCCTGGAAGCAGAGGTGGCCATTATGGCCTTAGACGGAGAGGCCCGAGATTCAGTGATGTTGAGACCCCCCACAGAGCGGAATACTTTTACCGGGGTGTTAAATGTGTTAGAGGGGACGCACGGGGATCCCACCGACGTGGGAGAGCTGCGGGCCCGGTTGTTTGGACGGCGACAAAAAGAAGGCGAGACTGTCACTCAGTACATGAATGCTCTGCAAGAGCTAAACATTGCAATCGTGCGGAAAGATGGTATGGGGATGGGACATGTTGACGTGACCCTGCGCGACCAACTGGTGACGGGACTGCGAGATGAGTTGACCAAACAGGCTCTACGTGAACGAGTGCGGGTCGACCCGCGCCTGACTTTCTCCGACATAGGCAATGAGGCCCGCACCCGGGAGCAAGAGAGGGGGGTGACGGTCCTGACAGGAGAGACTCGGGTTATCCAGACCGCTGCACCAGGAGGGGGTGAGCCGTCGTGGGTTCAGGAGATGCGGCAGGAGCTCAAACAAATCAGGGACGAACTGGCTGAAGTTAAAAAGAATGCGCGAAGCCCAAGGGAGCTACCCCGGGGGCAAGGGTCTGGGAGTCCAGCTCGTGGCGCTCATCCAGGATATTATCCGGTCCCCGGTGCTTGTTATGGTTGCGGGGAGGCAGGACATTTCGCACGGGAGTGCCCCCGGAGAGGGAGGGCCTCGTCCCGTCAGGCGTTAAACTAGAGGGCTCCGAGCTAAGGGGACGACGCTCGGAGCCAGAGTCCCCGCAGATGGGTGGTGAAAGTCCCGGAAATTTGGTTGCCAGCTGCCCCCTGGTTTGGGCAGAGTTTGAAGGGCGGGCTGTCCGTTGTCTGGTGGACACCGGGTCCCAAGTCACGACTATGCCCGAGGCTTATTTTAGAAAACACTTTCCTTTGACAGTCAGACCCCAATGGGGTCCCGTAATTCGGTTACAGGCCGCCAATCAGCTGCCCATCCCAGTGGAAGGGGTCACCTGGATGCAAATATCTTTATGTGGGAAGGACCTGGGCCGCCGGGGGGTTGTGTTAACTCGGGGAGATCCCAGCCCACAACATACCGTGACCTTGGGGATGAACGTATTGAAAGATTTTGGCAGTTTTCTGTTAGGGGAGACTACGCAAGAGACACTCAATCAGTGGGGGACCAGTACACCTCAGGGCTCCGTGTTCAGACAGTTAGTGAGAGAAGTCCGGGTACAAGAGACCTGTCAAGAGGGAGACATACTAGGGAGAGTGATTACTTCCCCGACAGCTAAGGTGACGTTCCCCCCAGGACAGACCGTTATATCCCTGCCCATACGAGCCCGCATCCCTCTAGAAGGAGTACAAGTACAGATTGAGCCCACCTTTACATCCCCTTTGCCCACAGGACTGCTGGTGGCCCGATCTCTGGCTACTGTTAAAAATGGAGCCGTACCAGTGCGATGTGTGAATGTGGACGAACACGATGTCGTGCTACGGGTCCGAAGTGAGATGGCCAAAGTGTTACGACCTTTAGAAGTGATGCCCCCTCCAGATACTTTGCAGTTAACGGTGGATTCCCCTGATCCCTGGATGGTCAGTGTCCGGTCTACGCAGGATCCTGAGCCAATAGCGTTTCGAAAGGGTCAAACTATTCTGGAGCACATGCGGACGGAATTGTCGGGCCTGGATCCATCACAGATCTCACAAGTGCAGCGACTCCTTGGACATTATGCTAAAGTGTTCGCACAACATGAAGATGATTTTGGCTGTACCACGGCCATCGAACATGGAATTCCGACCGGAGATACAGTGCCCATCAGGGAGCGGTACAGACAGATTCCCCCGCAGATGTACCAGGAAGTAAAGACGTTGTTAGGCCAGATGCTACAAAAGGGAGTGATCCGCGAGAGTCAGAGCCCGTGGGCTGCCCCGATCGTGCTGGTGCGGAAAAAGGACGGCACGCTCCGGTTCTGTGTGGACTATCGTAAGCTAAATGCATGCACCGTCCGAGACTCTTATCCACTTCCCCGTATCGAGGAGTCTCTCTCCGTGCTGGGACGGGCCAAATATTTTTCCACCTTAGACCTAGCCAGCGGATACTGGCAGGTCCCGATGACAGAAGCAGATCGTCCTAAGACAGCGTTTATCCTTCCCATGGGACTATTCGAGTTCAATCGAATGCCGTTTGGGCTGGCCAACGCTCCAGGCACCTTCCAACGATTAATGGAGCGGTGTCTGGGGGATTTGAACTTCGAAGCCACTCTCATTTATCTGGATGACATCATCATCTATGCTCCAACATTCGAGGAACATCTGTGCCGACTGGAGCAAGTACTAGACCGGTTGCTGAAATACGGGCTTAAGGTGAAGCCCCAGAAGTGTCACTTGCTCCGGGAACAGATCGAGTACCTGGGGCATGTGGTGTCCGCCGAAGGAGTCCGGCCATCGCAGGAGAAGATTGCCGCAATCCAGGAGTGGCCCACACCGGAGACCGCCAAGGATGTACGGGCGTTCTTGGGCCTCGCTGGGTACTACCGGCGCTTCGTGAAGAACTTTGCTCGCCGTTCTCACAATCTACAAGTCCTGTGAAAGGAAGCTCCCCCAAGGAACGGGGAAAGAAGATACAATGGCAGGAGCCACAAGAAGCAGCGTTCCGGGACTTGAAGACAGCTCTCATGGAGCCGCCGGTGTTGGCTTATGCGGACTTTTCGCAACCGTTCATCCTACACACCGACGGCAGCTCTCAGGGATTGGGGGCTGTGTTGTCTCAGGTTCAGGATGGGCGGGAGAGAGTGATCGCCTATGCGAGTCGGTCTCTTCATGACTCTGAGTTGACCCGGACAATTATAGTTCTTTCAAGGTGGAGCTGTTGGCCGTGGTGTGGGCTATGACGGAGCGGTTCGCTGAGTACCTGGCCGGTTCCGAGGTGCTGATACGCACGGATAACAACCCATTGGCACATCTGGAAAATGCGAAATTGGGTGCCCTGGAACAGCGCTGGGTAGCCCGGATGGCCAAGTACAGATACCGTATCCTCTACAAGCGAGGAGCGGAGAATGTTCATGCTGACGCGTTATCTCGTCTGCGGAAGAACCCCCCAAGAACTAACCGAGATGAGGAGCTGGAGGGAGAAGAAATCCCCTACGCCATCGGGGGCGCTGCTCGGACGGCTGTGAGCCGGGAACAGACCGGGAACGGAACGGCTACAGGACTGTTGGTTCAGAGTCGGGACGAATGGATACGGCTGCAACAGGAAGACCAGGAACTAGCTCCATTGCGACAGTGGATAACGAATGGTCTATTGCCCGTGAGAACCCCTGGACAAACTCTCCCGTCAGACCTGAACCTTCTTCTGCGGCAGTGGGAGCGCCTAACTCTTCAGGACGGGCTCTTATGCCACTTAACCATGGCTCAGGCAGATTCCGAGCCGACCTGGCAGATGGTCTTACCAGGGCCCGTGGTGGCCGCAGTTGCTAAAGAAGCTCATGAGTCCGGGGCACACTTCGGAGTGAAGAGGACGTTTAAGTGGCTGCAAACTCGGTTCTATCATCCTCGGCTGCTTGCGGAAGTACAAACTGCCTGTAGACAATGTCGACAATGTGAGCTAACCAAGTCACCGGAGGAAAGGGCGCCTGTGCAGAGCATCACGACGTCTGCCCCTTTTGAAGTATTATTGATAGACTACATTACCATTGGAGCAGCGCATCAAGGCTACGAACACTGCCTCGTTATGGTAGATCATTTTTCAAAATTCGCGGTAGTCACCCCTACCCGTGATCAGACGGCTGAGTCGGCGGCGAGCGCTATCTGTAAGAACTTTATTCAAGTTTACGGCTGTCCGAGGCGAATACATTCGGATCAAGGCGCCTGTTTCTTGGGCAAAGTCATGGAAGAGCTGCATCGCCTCTACGGCATTGATAAGTCACGCACCACACCGTATCACCCCCAGGGAAACGGGGCTTGTGAGCGGTTTAACCGGACTTTGCTTCAAATGCTGCGTGCGCTAGAACAAGATCAGAAGGCCCGCTGGCCGGAGTATGTGTCTGACCTAGTGTGGGTCTACAACAATAGAGTTCATCAAGTCACAGGACGCACCCCGTATGAAGTGGTCTTTGGGCGCCCAGGAAAAGGCATGACAGATCTGGAACTGTCTTCGGAGGAAGAAGGCCCCCGAACAGGGATGGCTTCGTGGGTGCGTGATCATCGGCATCGGCTGCAGACCTTACACCGACTGGTACACACTCGAATTCGGGAAGTGGAGCATCGGAGCACCCCTACAGCAAAACCCCCAGAGTTCCGGCCAGGTGATCGAGTACTCGTTCGAGAGCAAAGACCGCAAAACAAGTTAGACCATCGTTGGGAAAAAACACCCTATCGGGTGCTTCGCCGTATAGACCCGCATGGACCTGTATATGAAGTGCAGTCTGAGGCCCACGGAAGTACAGGTACTCGCATTCTTCATCGCAACATGCTCCGGTTGTGTCGCTCTGTTGACTCGGACACCCCGGAATCCGCAATCAGGGAAGAGCCACCTACGACTGAGTCCCCCAACAACCATTGGTGGGATGAAGAAGATGATGAAGAAGAAGAACGGCGTCAAAATACTCCCCCTATCTCGACTACTACACTACCCCTGACCAGTCACCCTTCCGCTGATGACATTCCCCCAACACCCCCTACACAGGGACCCGAGCCACGACGTTCTGAACGTTCTACTGCCGGTAGACCCCCAACTCGCTACAGTCCTGACTTACACACTAGACAGACCCAAGTGTGGAACAACCCGTCAGATGGGCGACCTGTCAGTGCGAAGGCCTTGCCCGGGGACTGGCGAGCATACAGGGTGGGGGAATGTAGGGGACAGGGACCTGGTGAGCTGTGCAGACGGGTGGAACCATTGTTGCCGGGAGTCGGGGTTCCGGGGGACGGATTTGAGGGGCGCATGGGAAGCCAGGCTCATGTGACAGGAGGCAGAGTGACGCAGGGAGAGAAGAGGATAAAAAGAAAAACGCGCGAAAGCAGGGACAGAGAAGCGCGGGAAAACTCTGAGGAGAGGAAACTGCAGCGCAGTTGTCGTGTGTGTGCAGGCCGCAGTGAGACTTGCTGGAAGCAGGGGGAAAACGTACAACAGACACTGCGGGCAATTACCAGAGCCCCCAAAAAGAGGCGCATTCGTCGTCAGCGACCCCCCAGGCAGAGGGGTAGTGCTGATCAGCTCGGGGACAGTATTACCGCGCTCCCCGGGAGCATCTTGCCACAGAGTGCTCCGGATCCTCCTGGGTTTTTCTTAGCTGTGACTGATACTGATAATTCTGCTAATTCTCCTCAAAAAGACTCCTCTCTGGACGTGGAAACGGTTATCCCGGATCAACGTCCGCCTGCGGGAGGTAACGCAGCACCGCAAAAGACATTCTGGACTCGAATCTACACCTGGGTTCGACGTCGGAGGACACCGCCTTCCCTCACCACTAGGACTACGTCGCTGACGGAGCCTCACCACCGGGACTACATCGCTGAGACAGCACTGATAAGTGAACGTTGTTGACTTTACCTTAGTAGGAGAGGTACTAGTGAGGCGCGGCCGCGTTCTTCGGGTATAGTTCAGGCCTCCTATATAGTAGTTAGGATTTACTGTGATATTGTATACTTGTACTCAAGTTCCCTGCGTGGAAAACTGTTGTTATATTTTTGGGTTGGGAGTTAAAAGAAAAGTTAAAAACGCTGTTTGCTTTCTGGCTCCCATTTGTCCCTGCATCCTTCTTTACCTGCGGTCTCTACACACAGCAGAAACCCACACAGCAGAGACTCCCACACAGCAGAGACCCCCCCACACTGCAGAGACTCCCACACAGCAGAGACCCCCACACAGCAGAGACCCCCACAAACAGCAGACCCCCACACACAGCAGAGACCCCCACACACAGCAGAGACCCCCACACAGCAGAGACCCCCCACACACAGCAGAGACCCCCACACAGCAGAGACCCCCACACTCTCAGGCAGCGTTTTCCTCTCCATCCCCCTTGTGAGCTTACATGCCATTATCACTTCCTCGTGGGTGCAGACATTTAGTGACACTTCTGCTGGGGAGGACACAGTCCATTATATGCCGTGGATGTCAGTGATGGAAGTTGTAGCATTTATAGCTCAATTCTACTGCTTCTGCAGAAAGGAAGAAAAGGCCGGAGACCCCATGGAAGAAAGGAGCAAGACCCAGAAAATGAGGTTGCAAATGAGGGCCCCTGAGGAAGAGGAAGCAGCAGACCAATGCGAAGTAAGGTACATGGCTGATGGGACCCGGTGTAACAGGCCAGATTCACCCCCCGCCCAGAATATACCCGGGGTTAAAGTGGCCTAGGCCAGATTATACCCCGGGTATATTCTGGCCTAGCCCAAACTATACCCCGGGGTATAAATTGGACTAGTCCAGTTTATACCCCTCTGGGCCAGATTATACCCCGGGTATATTCTGGCCTAGCCCAAACTATACCCCGGGGTACAAAGTCCAGTTTATACCCCTCCAGGTCAGAATATACCCCAGCTACTGTAGATCAGATTTTTCAGGCTTTTGAGAACCATTGAGTGACATTCTTAATAATGGGGCCCCATGCAGCACCCAGGGCCCCAGGCAGCACACAGGGGCCCCAGGTAGCACACAGGGGCCCCAGGAAGCGCACGGGGCCCCAGGCAGAGCACAGGGGCCACAGGCAGTGCACGAGGCCCCAAGCAGCGCCCAGGGGCCCCAGGCAGCGCACAGGACCCCAGGCAGCCTACAGGGGCCTCAGGCAGCCCACAGGGCTCCAGGCAGCGCACAGGGTGCCAGGCAGTGCAAAGGGGCCCAAGACAGTGCACAAGGGCCCCAGGCAATGTACAGGGCCCCAGGCAGTGCACAGGGCCCCAGACAGAACACAGGGCCCCATGCAGCCCACAGGGCTCCAGGCAGCGCACGGGGCCCCAGGCAGCAAACAGTGGCCCCAGGCAGTGCACAGGGCTCCAGGCAGTGCAAAGGGGCCCAAGGCAGCGCACAAGGGCCCCAGGCAAAGTACAGGGCCCCAGGCAGTGCACAGGGCCCCAGACAGAACACAGGGCCCCATGCAGCGCACAGGGCCCCAGGCAGCACACAGGGGCCCTAGGCAGCGCACAGGGACCTATGCAGCACACAAGGCCCAAGGCAGCACACAGGGGCCTCAGGCAGCCCACAGGGCCCCATGCAGCCCACAGGGCTCCAGGCAGCACACTGGGCCCCAGGCAGCGCCCAGGGACCCAGGCAACATACAGGGCCCCAGGCAGTGCACAGGGCCCCAGACAGAACACAGGGCCCCATGCAGCGCACAGGGCCCCAGGCAGCACACAGGGGCCCCAGGCAGCGCACAGGGACCCATGCAGCACACAAGGTCCCAGGCAGCACACAGGGGCCCCAGGCAGCGCACAGGGCCCCAGGCAGCACACGGGGCCCCAGGCAACACACGAGGTCCCAGGCAGCACACAGGGGCCCCAGGCAGAGCACGGGGGCCCAGACAGCGCACAGGGGCCTCAGGCAGCGCACAGGGCCCCAGGAAGCACACGGGGCCCCAGGCAACACAAGAGGTCCCAGGCAGCAAACAAAGGCCCCAGGCAGCACACGGGGCCCCAGGCAGCACACGGAGTAGCAGAGACAGTGCACAAGGGAGGGGGAAGTGACAGTGTGCAAGGGGGGAAGAGACAGCGCGCAGGGCCCCTGTGCGCTGTCTGGGATCCCATGTGTGCTGTTTGGGACCCCCTGTGTGATGTCTGTGGCCCCGTTCTTGAGTATATTAAAGATTAAAGCATATTAAAGATCAGATTTTTCACGCTTATGAGAACCATTGAGTGATGTACTAAAGAACGGGGCCCCAGACATCGCCCAGGGGCCCCAGACATCGCACAGGGGCCCTAGACATCTTAGGCTAGTTTCACATTTGCGCACGGCTGTGTACGTTCTTAGTGAAGCCCCGCCCACTGCCGCACCCGCCAGTTAAGCTCTGCCCAGGTACGCATGCGGCCTGCGTACCCTATCTTTATCATTGGGTACGCAGGCCCTAAGGATGTTTGTGTTTGCAAACGCATGCGTTGTTTTGAGGATTCGGTGAACGCAAGAAAATCCAACTTGTTGCCTTCGCCACGGGTTGCAGCACCGTCAAAAGAACGTGGGCGGAGCTTAACCGGCGGGGCGCCGCAGTGGTCTAGGCTTTACTGAGAGCGTACGCATGCGCACAGCTGTACGCAAGTGTGAAACTAGCCTTACAGGATTGAGTGATATACTCAAGAGCAGGGCCCCAGACATCGCAAAGGGGGTCCCAGACAGCGTACAGTGGGTACCAGATAGCGCACAGGGGGTCCCAGACAGCGCACAGGGGACATGCGCTCTGTCTATTTCTCCCCTTGCGCGCTATCTCTTACCCCCTTGCTCACTGTCTCTGCCCCCTGTGCGCTATCTGGGACCCCCTGTGGGCTGCCTGGGGTCCTGTGGGCTGCCTGGGACTCCTGTGGGCTGCCTGGAGCCCTGTGTGCTGCCTGGAGTCCTGTGTGCTGCCTGGGCCCCATGGGCTACCTGGGGTCCCTGTGGGCTGTCTGGGGTCCTGTGCGCTGCCTGGGGCCCCGTACGCTGTTTGGGGCCCTGTGCACTTCCTGTGGCCCCTGTGCTGCCTGGGGCCCCTCTGTGCTGCCTGTTGCCCTGTGCGCTACCTGGGGCCCCTGTGCTCTTCCTGGGGCCCCTCTGTGCTGCCTGGGGCCCCTGTGCTCTTCTTGGGGCCCCTCTGTGCTGCCTGGGGCCCTGTGCACTGCCTGGGGCCCCTGTGCACTGCCTGGGGCCCCTCTGTGCTGCCTGGGGCCCCTCTGTGCTGCCTGTTGCCCTGTGCACTGCCTGGGGCTCCTGTACTCTTCTTGGGGCCCCTCTGTGCTGCCTGGGGCCCCTCTGTGCTGCCTGTTGCCCTGTGCACTGCCTGGGGCCCCTGTGCTCTTCTTGGGGCCCCTCTGTGCTGCCTGGGGCCCTGTGGGCTGCCTTGAGCCCCTGTGCACTGCCTGGGGCCCCGTGCACTTCCTGTGGCCCCTGTGCGCTTCCTGGGGCCCCTCTGTGCTGCCTGGGGCCCCTCTGTGCTTCCTGTTGCCCTGTGCGCCGCCTGGGGCCCTGTGCACTTCCTGGGGCCCCTGTGCTCTTCCTGGGGCCCCTCTGTGCTGCCTGGGGCCCCTCTGTGCTTCCTGTTGCCCTGTGCGCTGCCTGGGGCCCCGTGCACTTCCTGGGGCCCCTGTGCTCTTCCTGGGGCCCCTCTGTGCTGCATGGGGCCACTCTGTGCTGCCTGGGGCCACTCTGTGCTGCCTGTTGCCCTGTGCGCTGCCTGGGGCCCCGTGCACTTCCTGTGGCCCCTGTGCTCTTCCTGGGGCCCCTCTGTGCTGCCTGTTGCCCTGTGCGCTGCCTGGGGCCCCTGTGCTCTGCCTGGGGCCCTGTGTGCTGCCTGGGGCCCTGTGCACTGCCTGGGGCCCCGTGCACTTCCTGTGGCCCCTGTGCTCTTCCTGGGGCCCCTCTGTGCTTCCTGGGGCCCCTCTATTCTGCCTGGGGCCCCTCTGTGCTGCCTGTTGCCCTGTGCGCCGCCTGGGGCCCCTGTGCTCTTCCTGGGGCCCCTCTGTGCTGCCTGGGGCCCTGTGTGCTGCCTTGGGCCCCTGTGTGCTGCCTGAGGCCCCGTGCACTTCCTGGAGCTCCTGTGCTCTTCCTGGGCCCCTCTGTGCTGCCTGGGGCCCCTCTGTGCTGCCTGGGGCCCCTGTGCTCTTCCTGGGGCCCCTCTGTGCTGCCTGGGGCCTTGTGCGCTGCCTGGGGCCCTGTATTCTGCCAGGGGCCCCGTGTGCTGCCTGAGGCCCCTGTGTGCTGCCTGGGGCCCTTTGCGCTGCCTGGGGCCCCGTGCACTTCTTGTGGCCCCTGTGCTCTTCCTGGGGCCCCTCTGTGCTGCCTGGGCCCCCTCTGTGCTGCCAGGGGCCCCTCTGTGCTGCCTGGGGCCCCTCTGTGCTGCCTGTTGCCCTGTGCGCTGCCTGGGGCCCCTGTGCTCTTCCTGGGGCCCCTCTGTGCTGCCTGGAGCCCTGTGTGCTGCCTTGGGCCCCTGTGCGCTGCCTGAGGCCCCGTGCACTTCCTGGGCCCCTGTGCTCTTCCTGGGGCCCCTCTGTGCTGCCTGGGGCCCCTGTGCTCTTCCTGGGGCCCCTCTGTGCTGCCTGGGGCCCTGTGTGCTGCCTGGGGCCCTGTGTTCTGCCAGGGGCACCGTGTGCTGCCTGAGGCCCCTGTGTGCTGCCTGGGGCCCTGTGCGCTGCCTGGGGCCTTGTGCGCTGCCTTGGGCCCTGTGCGCTGCCTGGGGCCCCAATTGCTGCCTGGAGCTCCATTATTGATTATATCACCCGGGGTATAGTTTGGGCTAGGCCAGAATATACCCGGGGTACAATCTGGCCTAGGCCACTTTAACCCCGGGTATATTCTGGGCGGGGGGGTTAATCTGGCCTGTTACATCGGCACTAAATCACTTCTGAAGTGGAGATTCTTATCATAGAATTACAAAGAAAAAGTAAATTCAGCAGCAGCCGAGAGGACAGCGGGAGAAGTCCATGTCTGCACGTTTATTCCACAATGGTAACATGCCACGTCTACACGTTTTCACTCCATGATGGTAACACGCCATGTCTACACATGCTCACTCCATGATGGTAACACGCCATGTCTACATGTTCTCACTCCAGGATGGTAACACGCCATGTCTACACGTCCTCACTCCATGATGGTAACACGCCATGTCTAAACGTCCTCACTCCATGATGGTAACACGCCATGTCTACACGTCCTCACTCCATGATGGTAACACGCCATGTCTACACGTCCTCACTCCATGATGGTAACACGCCATGTCTACACGTGGTCACTCCATGATGGTAACACGCCATGTCTACACGTGGTCACTCCATGACGGTAACACGCCATGTCTACACGTGGTCACTCAATGATGGTAACACGCCATGTGTAAACGTCCTCACTCCACGATGGTAACACGCCATGTCTACGCGTCCTAACTCCATGATGGTAACACGCCATGTCTAAACGTCCTCACTCCACGATGGTAACACGCCATGTCTACACGTCCTCACTCCGTGATGGTAACACGCCATGTCTACACGTCCTCACTCCATGATGGTAATACGCCATGTCTACACGTGGTCACTCCATGATGGTAACACGCCATGTCTACACGTGGTCACTCCATGATGGTAACATGCCATGTCTACACGTGGTCACTCAATGATGGTAACACGCCATGTCTAAACGTCCTCACTCCACGATGGTAACACGCCATGTCTACACGTCCTCACTCCATGATGGTAACACGCCATGTCTACACGTCCTCACTCCATGATGGTAACACGCCATGTCTACATGTGGTCACTCAATGATGGTAACACGCCATGTGTAAACGTCCTCACTCCACGATGGTAACACGCCATGTCTACACGTCCTCACTCCATGATGGTAACACGCCATGTCTACACGTCCTCACTCCATGATGGTAACACACCATGTCTACACATCATTTAACGAATTTGAGAAAAACCCGGGCTTAGGTCGAAATGTTGAAATCACTTGGAAAATATTGTATAATTGTTTGTCATTTATCACTGTGGTGAACTTATTTGCAAAGCAATTAACATATATTTGTAAGGAACCCTCCCGAGGGCACCGTTTATATACAGGAGCATCGTGTCCACTTTGGGGCTAAAAGTAAACAAAGTTTGGGCCACTTTTGACGCACTGAGCTTCCAGATTTTGATATTTTTGCTGTTAGTGCCTTTTGCTGGAGACATGAAAATCATGTATTCAGGGAAGAGAAACATGGGATGATAAATGAGCAGGTGGAGGAATTATGCAGCCTGTAGACTTGTCTACCCTCGTGAATGACAATTCCACGCTCTCCCCTCCAATGCGCATCAATGTTTGTTTTTTGAAAAGTATCTGATGAAAGAAAACAAACAAATGTTTAATTGCTCCAGTTGTCACATGTTAGCAGCTCTGCGGCTTTAGGAAACAGACATGGCAGACTCTGCATGGAAAATGTGATCTGATGAATGGAGATTAATGGAAAGCCTCACATGAATCTGATCATCCTGAGGGATCATAGGTGATGGTAATACCGTCCAAATTCACGTACATGTGCATCAGTATTAATCCAGAAAAAAAACATTTGCCAAAAAGTGTTTTATTGGAAGTTAGGAAGCGTGTGCAGAGCAAGTTAGGAAGAAAGACAGAAAATAGAAAAAGGGGCGCAATTATCATAACATGGAGGGAAGGGGCGATCCACATGGAATATACAGATAGGTCTAAAAATATGTGGATGGTGACACAAGTTTTGGCCTTTTTACTTATTACAAGATTCAGTTCTACAATCAATCTGGGTTTGAAGTGCCGACTCTCAGCTTTAATTTGAAGAAATTCACATCCTAGTTGGAGGGAGAGTTTAGGAAGTACAACTCTTTAATGTAGAGCTGACTATGTTTAAAGACACCAACAGTAATTGGAAATTATCTCAGTAGCTCTTGAATGTGCTTCATGAACATTTGCTTGCTTTAATCCATCATCAATTAAGCAGGTACAAGGTCTGGAGCTGATTCCAGGTGCGGCATTTGCATTTGAAAGCTGTTACTGTGAACCCACAATATGTGGTCAGAGGAGCTCTGAAGGGAAGAAAAACAGACAATCAGTAGGCTGAAAACAAGAAAAAATCCATCAGAAAGAGCAGAAATGTTACGAGCGGCCAAATCAACAGTTTGGTACATTCTGCAAAAAAAAAAAAAAGTGCTCTGGTGAGCTGGGAGCTCAGAAAGGCCTGGATGTCCATGGAAGACAAAAATGGTGGATGATTGCTTAAGCATTTCCATGGTGAAGAAAAATGCTTCAAAGCATCCTCCCAATGGAAGACCACTCTCCAGGGAGTCTTTATGTCCATCATAAAGAGAAGACTTCATAACAGCAGATACTGAGGGGTCACCACAAGGTGTAAACCATTAACCAGATGGAAAATAGAAAGGCCAAACTAGACTTTAACAAAAAGCATCAAAAGAAGCTGTCCAATTCTGGAGAATCAAAACCAAGATCAACCAGTACCAGAATGACAGGAAGAAGAAAGTCTGCAGAAGGCTTGGAGCTGCTCCTGATTCTCGGCACATCCTGTGTAACACATGGTGGAGGCGGTGTGATGGCACAGGCATACATGGCTTCCAAAGGCACTGGGTCACTAGTGGTGTCATGGCTCGACTCCGGGACTCGATCTGGTGATTTCTGGCTGTGGGTCGATTTCCCTCTGTTTCACCACAGCCCGTGTTGTCCAACTGCTAATAGTTCTCTCGTCTTTGCTGTGTTGCTTCTGTGCCGGTGTTTTCACTTCCTCCTTGGTTTGTCCTATCACATCTTGGGAGCGGCCATTTATTCTCTCCGGGCACATGTAGTCTTTCCTGGCTATATATATTCCAGGTTAGATAGATGTTTGGAGTCCCAGCTCCCTAGTGAAGGATTACCGTATCTTGCTGAGGTTTTCTCTGCTGCTTCTCCTGCAGTTTGTTTGCGTGTTCCCCTTCTCAACACTGTTCCCATTTTGTTACATTCAGGGTCTGGGCGTTCTCACAAATACTAATGGTCTTTTTGGGTTTGTTTCTTTTTCTTCTGTCTTTCATGTATGGATGTGTGAATATGCCTTTAGCCCTGTATCTCACCCTCTGTCTGTGTGCACTACGTCCCGTTGTTGTTTTGGGTAACACTTGGTTTATAGTTGAGGGTGCGGATAAGGCCACCTAGGGTCAGCCGAAGTTGAGTGGAGGCACCATTGCGTAATTTTGATGGTGTGACTGAAGACAGAAGCAGCAGGATTAATTATGTGTGTACAGGGAGATACTTTCTCCTCAGATCCAATCAGATGCAGCAAGGTTGATTGGACGACGCTTCACAAGACAGACGGAGAGTGACCTGCGATAGCAAAGAAGTGGAATATTCTGCAATGGCCAAGTCCTCACCAGATCTCAGCTCATCGATCCGCATTTCACAGGCTGATGACAGAACTGAAGGCAGAAAGAGCCACAAACAAGCGAGAACTGAAGTGACTATAATAGGCGTCAAAGCATCACACCGGAGGAGATCAGCGATGGTGACATCCATGGCCTCCAGACTTCAGGCAGTCTTTGCTGCAAAGCCTCACACTGGAGATCAAAGATGGTGACATCCATGGCCTCTGGACTTCAGGGCGTCATTGCTGCAAATTATTCTCTACAAAAGGGTTAAACATGGACATTTTATTTATGGGAAAGTCAATTTGTCAAACTACTTTTGAGCCCCTGAAATGAGGAGGATTTGTTGGAAAATGGCTGCAATTTCTAAACATTTCACAGGAGATTTCTGTACAATCCCTTTAATTAAACCTGAAAGTCTCTACATCAATTGGAAAATAGCAGCCTTGCAGAGCTGAAATCACGAAGATTCATCACTCGCCAAAGATTTCTTGACCTGACTGTATACCACCGTGATCCTGGAATCTGAATTTGTGGGGTCCTGATAGTTGGATAACTTATACTCTACCTAGTGGGCAGGTTGTCTTCCTCGGGTAACAGAGCAGCAGTCTTATCCTGCACACCAACGTGATATCTGCTGAATAGAGGTGAATGAATTGTTTACGAGACCCTGGCCAGCGATTCGTGGTCACCTGGTGGGATCCCTGTGAACCAAATCCAACCTGCTGGAATCCCCTACGACTCTTCTGATTTCTAGGCACAAAGCGATGCCATCATGACCAAGAATAGAAAATAGAAAGGGGATGCATTTATAAATATGAAACCCCTTAGATGGGCCTGCCTTAATGATCAGTGTAAGCGTTTGTATATTTATTATATTTTAATAAGTCCCATGTTTAACAAAAAATAATATTTCCTGTAAAAAAAACAAAAAAAAAACCCATAAAAATAAATGAACGTGCAAAAACCTCCATGAGAAAGTTATTTAAAAGAATCCATCATGGAATGGAAACAAAAAAAAAGTTACTGGATATTCCTTGGGGTAGACAGAGCCTAAGGCTCTGAACCAAGGCAAGAGAGGATGTGAATACTTTCAGACAAGATATACTTTAGATAACCACCATTTTGAACATCCATTAACTTGGTGATACTGGAGATGGCGCTGGTGTTTCCAGTCACCAAGCTGGGAAAATATCTGGACTAGCTTTGCCTAGAAGGAAAACAATCTTTCTCCCTCCACCAATGTCTGTCCCATGAGAGTCCGTAGAAACGTAACTAATATCAATCAAAGTAGAGACAGCGATGTGTAGACACTGTTATCTCCGAACGCTGCGTGTCTCACCCGGCCATATTGTGCCTTCTCCGTACTAACGAGGAGCAAGAACTCCAATACAATGTACAGGATGTTATTTGGTTTTACCTTGACAAAGGCGCCGGTCCGGTGCCGAAACGCGTTGGTTCAATAATGATGGATGGAAAACAAAAGGCCATTCAGCATATTGTCCTCCTCTACCACTAATGCCCAGAACACGGCGCTCTACTTTTGGCAGTTTTGCTATTTGCTTGTAGTTCTTCTTGGATGGAGGCCGTCAGAAGGAGCCGCATTAGTTTTTTCTCCAAGTCATTTCTCACTACGTCTTCAGCCCTTCGAAGACAAAAGTACCAAGCGACTTGTGTGTTTTAAGCTTAAAACTGTATCTACTCTAAGTAATGATATAAATCTCATTTGCTCGCTCGTCAGAGAATCAGCAAACTGGTGCCACGTTTATTACCTCCAGCGTGCGGCTGGAAAGGCATTAGGCATCTCTGAACGCCTCATTCTCTGTTTGATTTGCACTCGTTAGACCTGTACGATTCCTAACCGCAGCCGAGAATGATAAATCCAGGCGACACATGTAAGGTCTTTATCTGGCCGCACTCATTGTGGTACATGGCAACGCAACTTCTTGGAGTCACGCAGACCAGGAGCCTCGACACTAATTTAGGATATGGACTTGTGTAATTCAGTTTCCACCATCTTCCTGACATTCAGCGTTATTACACAATCTGTTCTGCTCCACAATGCCGCACTCCAAGGGACGGCAGAACAATGTCATCTGCTGCCATCGCACAGCCAATAAAAGCCGTACTAAACTGGGGTTAAGGTTTGTGCTCGGCTTTGGACTTGCATGAGACATGACAGCTGGTGACGGTCACTGCGGGCCACCGCCACGCTCCGTCCTGTAATAGTTTTAATGGGATGATGAACTTTGTGGACTTAACATACAAGAAAAGTTAATTAAAGGCTGTTAAATATGAATATATTTCACAATCAATTTCCATTAGTGGATTGCTATCTCACGGGCGAGCATCCTCTTCCTCTGTGAACAGCAGCACTTGTGGGGCACTGACGCCCATTACTCACGCTTAATAACATAAAAGGAGCAGGTTACGGCCGGTGCTACTTTTATCCCATTAATATTTGAGCAGTGGCTTCTGCTTCTCACAGTTGTGGCCTTATTGTGTCAAGTCACATTAGTAATTCATATAAATGAGAGTAAACGCTGGTGACAGAGGCATGAAACATGTGGCTACTCAAGTCTCAGAAGCTGCAGTGCCGCACGATAAATGGGCACCTGGACGGGTAACTTGGGAAATAGTTTCTTCATCTGAAATGCCACCACTAATAAACATATTGTCCCATTTATTTCCAGGTTACTGTGTGTTTGTGGAGATCGGCCTCATGTTCTCCAACGGAGAAGCCGCACTCTAGAAGAAAGTGTTAACACTTGGAGGTCAAGAAAAAAAAGGTCCGGTAAAACTCACAACTGTGAGCCTTGTGTGCGACCCACAAGAATGGAAAAGAAAAAAGGTAAAATATTAATGCAAGACTCAGATTAAGATCCAGGTGGGACTGGAACCGCACATAAATCACTTATCGGGACCCAAACTGGAGAAGAAACATGGAAACATGGCACTTAGGATGGACATTGTAGTCTCGCAGCTCCTGCCTCAAAACTTCTGCTTTGTGAGACTGTGATGGAAAAAGTGAGCAGTTTTAGCCCTTCTTCAGTCCCATTTCTCACTAGGACTCATCAGACCCAACATGGAAAAGTTCTAAACTTGTTATACAGGTAACCAGACTGGTGATCTTGAGAAAAACCACTGGCACACTCAGCATGGAGGACAGATTGGTGACTGACTACACAAACAAACTTCCAAACATGGCTGAAATCTGAACTGCTCTATACAGTAGGAAAGCCCAGAGAAAAGCCAAGAACTACATGGGAAAACAGGAAACAAAGAGAAGAGGCATTCTCTAAAAGCAAAGGGTCACAGGGTTCATCAGAACACTATACTCAAGGGCAATTTGTCTGCTCTGTCCCATGACATAAAATGAGCAAAATGTAGCCACCTACCTCATAGCAGAAAGGTTACTATCGCTCTTAGTTTGTTGATCATCTTGAGAAGGTGTGAAGTCAGTGTGCTTGTCCATAGTAGAGAAATTCAGAGCTGATGTGCAGCACAGGAGAAGAGCTTGTGATTATGGCCAGTGGTCATTACAGTGGTAAGTGAGATGTCCCAAGCCTGGAACAAAGGTCTGAACATCTCAACATTGTAATGCAGATTGACCTTTGTCCACATGGAATCCGCCTGGGAGATCAGCACATTTGCTGTTTGGTTCTGGAGCCAATACAGCACAAAATGGACTGCAGTGCTTACCTATCCAGGTCTCTGAACTAGTGCACTCCCAAGATGCAGCAAACCCATGTAATAAAGATGGCGGCAATACAGGTGCAAAATACTGATGAGGCAACCACTCACAGCATACCAACTCATGGAGCGGTGATTGCTTAGCATATGATTGCACAAAAGAGGCTTGTGTAGGGCGCTGGTCACACACAGGTAATGCACAGTTGTTTCTGAAGCCTTCATGATTTCTCAATGGAAGTAATTTATCTAAATACAGAGTTCTAAATACAGAACGTTTTATATGGTCATAGAGGAACCTAACGATTTGTTTTAGAAAACATAATCCTTGAGCGCTCCCTGACAACCACACAGGCTCCTGAGGAGACACTGGAGAGAAAGAATAACCATAAAACGCAGCCGCAAACAGGACAAAACCCAGCAAAGAGTGCAGGCGCAAAGTGGAGTCAGCAATGTACTGTACATGGACGCACCTCTATTGCCGCTAATAACAAAATGTGCAGGCGCAAAGTTGAGTCAGCAATGTGTTGTGAATTCTGCTCTTGGGTTCCCTCCGGTGGTTGTTGGTGGTAGTGCAGTTGCCTCTGGGTTGCAATCTTGGGCAGGTGTTTCTGCTGATTGCAGCTCTGACTGGGCTATTTAGGTGTGCAGGATCCATTAGCCATTGCCAGTTGTCCATTGTTCTTGGAGGTGTTTCATCTCTGTCTGGTTCCTCCTGCTCTGCTGCCAATTCAGCTAAGATAAGTTTCTGTTTTTCTCTCTGCAGCACACATGCTGTGTGCTTTACAATTCAGTGCAATTCATTGTGTTTATTTGTCCAGCTTAGACTGTGTTTGGATTTTTCAGTCATGTTGGATTCTCAGGAGATGCAGATGTTCATGCCTTGTCTTTAGTTAGATGTGGTATTTTTGTATTTTCTGCTGTGGATATTTTTAGGATTTTAATACTGACCGCTTAGTACTCTGTCCTATCCTTTTCTATTTAGCTAGAGGTGCCTCTTTTGCTAAATCCTGTTTTCTGCCTGTGTGTGTCTTTACTCTTATATTCACAGTCAATATTTGTGGGGGGCTGCCTATCCTTTGGGGTTCTGCTCTGAGGCAAGATAGAATTCCCATTTCCATCTATAGGGGTATTTAGTCCTCCGGCTGTGTCGAGGTGTCTAGGATGTGTTAGGTACACCCCACGGCTACTTCTAGTTGCGGTGTCAGTTTAGGGTTTGCGGTCAGTACAGGTACCACCTTCTCCAGAGAAAGTCTCATGCGGCTCCAAGGTCACCAGATCATAACAGCAATGTACATGGAGGCACCTCCATTGCCGCTAATAACAAAATGTGCAGGAGCAAAGTGGAGTCAGCAATGTACATGGAGGCACCTCCATTGCCGCTAATAACAAAATGTGCAGGAGCAAAGTGGAGTCAGCAATGTACATGGACGCACCTCCATTGCCGCTAATAACAAAATGGCCGGGGGGCAAAGTGGAGTCAGCAATGTACATGGACGCACCTCCATTGCCGCTAATAACAAAATGTGCAGGTGCAAAGTGGAGTCAGCAATGTACATGGATGCACCTCCATTGCCGCTAATAACAAAATGTGCAGGGGCAAAGTGGAGTCAGCAATGTACATGGACACACCTCCACTGCCGCTAATAACAAAATTTGCAGGAGCAAAGTGGAGTTAGCAATGTACATGGACGCACCTCCATTGCCGCTAATAACAAAATGTGCAGGTGCAAAGTGGAGTCAGCAATGTACATGGATGCACCTCCATTGCCCAAAGGAGAAGGACAATGGTGTGACAAGCCAAGCTAGGAAAAGATCAGTACAAACAATAAGTAAAATTAGTCACAAGGTAATATCATTAATAAGGAAACCCTATATAGAAAAGACATACCAAATAATATTTAATAAATAACCAAATAGTACAGTCATGGCCAAAAGTATTCACACCCCTGCAATTCTGTCAGATAATACTCAGTTTCTTCCTGAAAATGATTGCAAACACAAATTCTTTGGTATTATTATCTTCATTTAATTTGTCTTAAATGAAAAAAACACAAAAGAGAATGAAGCAAAAAGCAAAACATTGATCATTTCACACAAAACTCCAAAAATGGGCCAGACAAAAGTATTGGCACCCTCAGTCTAATACTTGGTTGCACAACCTTTAGCCAAAATAACTGCGACCAACCGCTTACGGTAACCATCAATGAGTTTTTTACAATGCTCTGCTGGAATTTTAGACCATTCTTCTTTGGCAAACTGCTCCAGGTCCCTGATATTTGAAGGGTGCCTTCTCCAAACTGCCATTTTTTGATCTCTCCACAGGTGTTCTATGGGATTCAGGTCTGGACTCATTGCTGGCCACCTTAGAAGTCTCCAGTGCTTTCTCTCAAACCATTTTCTAGTGCTTTTTGAAGTGTGTTTTGGGTCATTGTCCAGCTGGAAGACCCATGACCTCTGAGGGAGACCCAGCTTTCTCACACTGGGCCCTACATTATGCTGAAAAATTTGTTGGTAGTCTTCAGACTTCATAATGCCATGCACACGGTCAAGCAGTCCAGTGCCAGAGGCAGCAAAGCAACCCCAAAACATCAGGGAACCTCCGCCATCTTTGACTGTAGGGACCGTGTTCTTTTCTTTGAATGCCTCTTTTTTTCTCCTGTATACTCTATGTTGATGCCTTTGCCCAAAAAGCTCTACTTTTGTCTCATCTGACCAGAGAACATTCTTCCAAAACATTTTAGGCTTTTTCAGGTAAGTTTTGGCAAACTCCAGCCTTGGTTTTTTATGTCTTGGGGTAAGAAGTGGGGTCTTCCTGGGTCTCCTACCATACAGTCCCTTTTCATTCAGATGCCGACGGATAGTAAGGGTTGACACTGTTGTACCCTCGGACTGCAGGGCAGCTTGAACTTGTTTGGATGTTAGTCGAGGTTCTTTATCCAACATCCGCACAATCTTGCGTTGAAATCTCTTGTCAATTTTTCTTTTCCGTCCACATCTAGGGAGGTTAGCCACGGTGCCATGGGCTTTAAACTTCTTGATGACACTGCGCACGGTAGACACAGGAACATTCAGGTTTTTGGAGATGGACTTGTAGCCTTGAGATTGCTCATGCTTCCTCACAATTTGGTTTCTCAAGGCCTCAGACAGTTCTTTGGTCTTCTTTCTTTTCTCCATCCTCAATGTGGTACACACAAGGACACAGGACAGAGGTTGAGTCAACTTTAATCCATGTCAACTGGCTGCAAGTGTGATTTAGTTTTTGCCAACACCTGTTAGGTGCCACAGGTAAGTTAAAGGTGCTGTTAATTACACAAATTAGAGAAGCATCACATGATTTTTCGAACAGCGCCAATACTTTTGTCCACCCCCTTTTTATGTTTGGTGTGGAATTATATCCAATTTGGCTTTAGAACAATTCTTTTTGTGTTTTTTCATTTAAGACAAATTAAATTAAGATAATAATACCAAAGAATTTGTGTTTGCAATCATTTTCAGGAAGAAACTGAGTATTATCTGACAGAATTGAAGCGGTGTGAATACTTTTGGCCATGACTGTAAATATTACCTATAAATATATACCCACAAAAAATATTTACTAAAAAAATGAGTCTATAAATTCAATCATATTATTTTATTTATAAATATAACAAGCAATGTGACACAATATATAATAAAAACTATATTTTATTAAAAATAAACATTTAAAATTTCATAATACTTGGAATCATTAAAATCAGTATGTGGGGGTGGGGCACGTCAGACTAGTTGGTAGTTAATGATAACATAGTACAAAATAATAATTATTAAATTAATTAGATATAACATAATCAATATTTACATGACTGGTGTAGAAAAGAAATAAGACAGTGAGATACAATCAATATTTCATATAACAATAATATATAATAATACTAGTATCATAACAGTATATATTAGTAATCAAATGTGTTAAAAAATATATTAAAAAATATATATATCAATAAACGACATATATAAAGGGCAACTAATCTTGTGCTAAGAGTAGCAGTGCCAAAAAAAAGTGCACAAAATATAATGACAAATGGTGCAAATTAGTGATATAATAACAATCAAAAATAGGAATCCTCTGTGGAATAATCAATGTGTCAAAATAAATACTATTATGCAACAAATAATGCTGTGCCCAAACAAATATATATATATATATATATATATATATATACATATATATATATATATATAATATATATACACTCACCGGCCCACTTTATTAGGTACACCATGCTAGAAACGGGTTGGACCCCCTTTTGCCTTCAGAACTGCCTCAATTCTTCGTGGCATAGATTCAACAAGGTGCTGGAAGCATTCCTCAGAGATTTTGGTCCATATTGACATGATGGCATCACACAGTTGCCGCAGATTTGTCGGCTGCACATCCCAAAGATGCTCCATACAAGGCAGGATGGATCCATGCTTTCATGTTGTTTACGCCAAATTCTGACCCTACCATCCGAATGTCGCAGCAGAAATCGAGACTCATCAGACCAAGCAACGTTTTTCCAATCTTCTACTGTCCAATTTCGATGAGCTTGTACAAATTGTAGCCTCAGTTTCCTGTTCTTAGCTGAAAGGAGTGGTACCCGGTGTGGTCTTCTGCTGCTGTAGCCCATCTGCCTCAAAGTTCGACGCACTGTGCGTTCAGAGATGCTCTTAGGCCTACCTTGGTTGTAACGGGTGGCGATTTGAGTCACTGTTGCCTTTCTATCAGCTCGAACCAGTCTGCCCATTCTCCTCTGACCTCTGGCATCAACAAGGCATTTCCGCCCACAGAACTGCCGCTCACTGGATTTTTTTTCTTTTTCGGACCATTCTCTGTAAACCCTAGAGATGGTTGTGCGTGAAAATCCCAGTAGATCAGCAGTTTCTGAAATACTCAGACCAGCCCTTCTGGCACCAACAACCATGCCACGTTCAAAGGCACTCAAATCACCTTTCTTCCCCATACTGATGCTCGGTTTGAACTGCAGGAGATTGTCTTGACCATGTCTACATGCCTAAATGCACTGAGTTGCCGCCATGTGATTGGCTGATTAGAAATTAAGTGTTAACAAGAAGTTGGACAGGTGTACCTAATAAAGTGGCCGGTGAGTGTATATATATAATATAACTAAGGAGAACTGTGAGTCATAAAATTGCCAAAGGGTAATCTTAGATAAATTTTATTGAAAAAATTAAATACAGAACAATAAAAACATGTACCATAGTAAGTGAAATCATGTGACAAGTCCATGAATGCATCCAATATACCAAGGATCACAGAACATTTACTTTATTCCTAAAATTCACAAAAATCCCATTGATCCGCCGGGCCGCCCGATAGTCTCTGGCATGGGGGGGTTGAGTGACCCTATATGTAAATTTATTGACTACTATCTTAAACCACTTGTGGAGTCGCTCCCCTCTCATGTCAGGGACCCGTCGGACGTGCTCCGCCGGATCGATGGGATTCAGCTTGAGGACAACATGTGTCTGGTTACTGCGGATGTGCAGTCATTGTATACTTGTATAGACCATCAGCAAGGATTGGAGGCAGTCCACTTCTTCTTGGGTGCTAGCAATTGGGATGGTGCCATATGTGAACTGGTCATGGAGCTTTTGACTTTCATTTTAACAAGGAATTTTTTTGTCTTCAAGGATGTCTTCTATTTGCAGCAGTGCGGCACTGCAATGGGCGCGGCCTGTGCGCCTTCCTTCGCCAATCTCTTTTTGGGATATTGGGAGAGGGAGATTTTTGGTGGGGGGGGCCGCAGGCCGCGGACCATGTGCAGTGCTGGCTGCGCTATATTGATGACCTGTTCATCATATGGCAAGGACCCGATGATGCTCTGCATGGATTTATGCAGCAACTAAATAATAATGTGTACAATATTAAATTGACATATCAGATGAGTAGGGCCGAGGTGGATTTTCTGGACATCAAGATCGAGGTTGATGACAATCTGTACTTGCAGACTGATGTGTTCAGGAAGTCCACCTCTGTCAACTCGCTGTTGCATGCGGATTCGGGTCATCCATATAGTACCATTAATGCCATCCCAGTAGGGCAGCTCCTTAGAATGAAGCGGATATGCTCTTCTGTCACTAAGTTTGAGGCACAGGCGGTTGACCTCAAGGCTAGATTTCAAACAAGGGAGTATAGCAACAGAAGTATTAGGAAGGGATATATGAGAGCTAAATACGCACCACGTAATGAACTGTTATGTTCTGGTGGTAATAATCAAAAAAGGAATCAGCAACAGGATGTTATAAGGTTTATTTCAACCTACAATGGTGAGTGGTCCACAATGAGGAATTGTCTCCAAAAACATTGGGGTATCCTCAAGAGTGACCCCACGCTCTCTAAATGTCCCACAAACTACCCCGCAATGACTGCCAGAAGGAGTAAAAACCTGAGGGACCTGTTGGTCTCGAGTCATTATGCCCCTAAAATAATTAAATATACCGTATTTTTCGCTTTGTAAGACGCTCCGGATTATAAGACGCACCCCAAATTTTGAGGAGAAAAATAGGAAAAAACTTTTTTTAATAAATTGGTGGGGCGTCTTATAATCCATGCGTCTTATTACTTACCAGGGGTTGTGGCTGTGGTGGATCAGGGTCCCAGGGTCGTTGCTGGAGGCAGGAGTGGAGCATTGCTGCAGGCTGGGATGAGGGGGTCTGCAGGGGGCTCCTGTGCTGCAGGGGGGCTCCTGTGCTGCAGGCTGGGATGAGGGGTCTGCAGGGGGCTCCTGTGCTGCAGGGCTGTCTCCGATGCTGCAGGGCTATCTCCGGTGCTGCGGGGGGCTCTGGCGACATTTTGTGAAAGGCCAGAGCCCCCGGCAGTTCGTCCATGCGTTCCTGTATGACTGACTCCGGGAAAATGGCCACCGGAATCTCGAGAGATGAGATCTCAGCGCTGAAATCTCATCTCCCGAGATTCCGGCGGCCATTTTCCCGGAGTCAGTCATACTGGAACTAACTCCAGGAAAATGGCCGCCGGAATCTCGAGAGATGAGATCTCAGCGCTGAAATCTCATCTCCCGAGATTCCGGCGGCCATTTTCCCGGAATTAGTCGTACTGGAACGCATGGACGAACTGCCGGGGGGCTCTGGTCTTTCACAAAATGTCGCCAGAGCCCCCCGCAGCAGCGGAGCCTCCAGCATCACCCGGGGCAGCAGCGGGCAACCCCGGCAGCGGCGGCGGACGACAGCGGCGGCGGGCGGTAGCGGCGGCGGACACCCCCTCATCCCAGCCTGTAATGGTAAGCGGTATATCCGCTTTGTTAGACGCACCCACATTTCCCCCCCCAAATTTGGGGGAAATAAAGTGCGTCTTACAAAGCGTAAAATATGGTAATTTTGGCTCGGGTGGACCACTTAATGGCTGTTTCCCATGTGGAAACTGCATTACGTGCCCAAATATCTGTCGGACTACCACCTTTGATTCAGTTGATGGGAATAGAACTTATACCATCAACCACCATATAAACTGTAACACGACCCAGGCAGTATATTATGCGGTGTGCGGCGGCCCGAAGGTTTATGTGGGCCTAACATCTCGTCGCCTAGGCACTCGCATACGGGAACACGTACGCGATATAGTGGCCGCCAAAAATGAAACAGACGTGAAGCGTCTGAAGACAATACCATACCATTTCAGACAACATCATGGGTGTAACCCTAAATTGTTTCAGGCACGAGGAATTGACCATGTCTATTGTGGAATAAGGGGAGGAGACATTAAGCGCATATTGGCACAGCGAGAATGCCGCTGGATTACTCTATTGGGCACCATGGCCCCCATGGGTCTTAATGAAGCCCAGGGCTTCTCATCCTTTCTGTAAATACTGTCGAGGACTTCTTTTGTTGTGTCTCTGCCATTTACCATCGGTTTTAATTTGTTTCTCTGTCTGTAATTGTTTGGTTTTAGAGTGTCGATATTTTGGCCTTATCCACGTGTTTTCCGATGCTGGGGACATTCTGAATATTGGACAAGAATTCATTTGCGTACTCTGGATGGAGGAATCACAAGAAGTTATAATATGGAAGCTGTCACACACAAGAACATATTATGGACTATAAAGTATGATGTGATAAACAAATGCACACTTTTCTAATGCATGTAAATTTTGACTTTTTGCTTTAATGTCATTGATGTGTTTGGATATATTTATCCTATGTTCCTCCTATATATTCATATGTAAGCACATGAGTATCTACATATATATATATAAAAAAAATCCAGAATGGTCGGAGACCCAGTGGTTTAGGTCATTATATATTTTATATTTTATGATGTTTAATATTTGAGATGCACTTACCATAATTATGTAGTAAGCACATTTTTATGCATATTTCTCACTTTTCACTTATAATTATGGCACCACCATATTGATCTTATCTTGCTTGTATGTGGACCGTGTTCATTGGCTCCATGCTCTATTTGGTGGTGGCTTGCAGTCTTGTGGGATTTGGGTGGGCTGCACCCCACTATAGAGGATTGGAGGTTATATACGCACTAGTCGGCAACTGGGTATTTGTTCTGGCTAATTGTAATTTAGCACATTCACTTACTTATAGCACCATGTCACCTTGCACTAGTCACTTTAGATGCTCCTGGCTCTCGGCCCCTCACTCAGCGACGGTCGGCAGTCATGTGATGTGGGCGTAGCACTGGCCTGCTCACGTGATGGCTGACTGCCTAATGAGTTTGAGGGCTGAGACGCAGGGATGCGGTTCACGCATGCGCACTGACATTTGTATTATCGTCGCCATATCGACGGCGACCTGTATATAAACCGGATGGAGATCCTAGTTAGGCCACGCCCCCTGAGGAAGCGGGATTCACCAGACGCGAAACGTGCGTTGGGGTAGTTTACCAAGACCGGGACAAGACCTGCCGCACCGATATGGGTAACTAAACTTATTTTGCACGTATATTGCATTTCATCTGCTGATAGGCATGTGGCAACATTACTGGCATTGAAAGCACTGGCTGTATAAATTTGTCTGAAGTACCACAGCCTATTCACACTTGGGTAGACTTGATGGTAATGCCTTAGTTGCACTTTTTTGTACGGACATTTTAGTATACCCTGCAGTGTCCTGTTCTGTGATCCTTGGTATATTGGATGCATTCATGGACTTGTCACATGATTTCACTTACTATGGTACATGTTTTTATTGTTCTGTATTTAATTTTTTCAATAAAATTTATTTAAGATTACCCTTTGGCAATTTTATGACTCACAGTTCTCCTTAGTTATATTATCATTATTGGAGTCGCCAGTAGTACGTTTGGTTATTATTCATACTGATGTTCTGTTGGTATATATATATAATATTGATGTATGAAAAAGAGAAAATTCATATAATATAATGGCCACTTTGTAAAAAATGCAGAGTCATAAATAATCATACATAAACAAAGTGCATAGTGCTGAAAGATCCATACATATGAAACCTACAGGTATGCTAACACAAGGTGTGTGCATACACATATACTAAGACTGTAGGAGAAATAGAGAAGAAAATAAATCAATAAGCCATATAAAAACCAGCTATGTATACCAACCAAGAGACGTGCCGCAGCCCCCGCACACACCACTCCAACGCATGTTTCGCAACCGCTTCATCAGGGAGTGGCGTGTGTAGGGTGCAACGGCATTTTATAGTTCCCACACAGCTGGAGAATATTGCAAATGAGTAGCGCTATAGTTACATGGCGCCGCAACAGAGCGCGCGCCCACCGCCATCACGGAAGCAAGTCACCGAGTGCGGCCGGAGGCCACAGTTGATGACATGTCAGCCCGGCTCACAGCCCCGAGATAGGGCGCACGCATGCGCAGTGCAGCGTACTGCGCACCCGCAGCCATATTGGGTATGGGAGAAAGTAAGGGCAAGAATGGATTAATTAAACAAGGCAGTTAATAAATATAAACAAAAATATATTTTATATTTAAATAGGGAGATAAAGTGGAGGTATATATGCATATATAAACTTATAATAATATAATGAGGAAATTAATTAATTAATAAATCAAATGAAATATAGTACCTGTGTGCAAAGACGATAAGACAAAACTATACATATATTGCGCATATACATGAAAAGTGATGCGCCTAAACACAACACCTACAACAAAAATTAGATAAAACATGACAGTGGTATAAATCTAAACATATGAATAAGTACATACACCCACATTAATCACATATACACACACCACCTATACTGATGAACTAACAAACCACACATGTGCCAATGTATACATGTATCCATACATAGGCACATAAAAGATGCACACATGAAGTAATGAAAAGTAAAAAATAGTAAAAAAATAATAAATAAAAGATAAAAAATAAAAAATGATATGTGCATAAAAATTATATACAAGTGTGTGTGACTTTCCGTAAGTCTTACCATACCCTAGAAAAAAAAATACATATGTTAATAACAAGTGTTAATAACAAAACAAGGGAGAATAGCACCCTACGCACAATGGGAAGGAAAATATAACAAGAAAATATAAAAAAAAATAATAATAAAAGGAATAAGTTGAGGGAAATCAAGACAACATATTATATTTATTTTTGAAAGAAAAAAGGAAATTGGATAAGTGAATCAGAGAAAACTAGAAAAGCCCCATAGTTCGCTGAGACCCACTGGAGTCATGCTCTGTAAGAGAGTGATCCATTTGCATTCCTTCTGTGCTAGTCTCTTACTGGCATCACCTCTTCTGTTGCCTAGATGAAGTGGATCTATCCCTTTCACCCTAAGTAAATGAGATTGATGGGGATGATAATTGCGGAAATGTCTTGCTAGAGGTTTCAACTTCACTATACTGTCAGTATCACTGATCTGAATCTTGTCTGCTGCTTTGATATCTTTAATATGCTCCAGAATACGAACTCGCAACTCATACCCACATATATACGATCACAAGGACATGTGGCCTGGTAAATCACCATAGATGTACGACAATTCAAGTGATGTAAAATCTTATATTCCCGAGTTTTTGTCGAGTTGTGGAAAACATCCGTTTTCATCATATATTTGCAGGCCTTACATGAACCACAACTATATGATCCCCATTTGGGGCCCTTGGAATCAAAAATATAGCTGGACGCTGGAGGTACATAATGGCTATGAACTAATGATTCAGCCAGAGTTTTGCAACGTTTTGCAATAATAATAGGCTTTTTAGGTATTATTTTCGATAAGCTTGGATCCTGTAAAAGGATGGGCCAAAATTTAGAAAAAATATCAATCATTTCACACCATCTTGAGTGATAATTAGTAATGAAGCGTACTTGTCCATCTGTTTCTTTATTCTTTTTTTGGGAGACCATTAGAGACTGTCAATCCGTATCTCTTGCTCTAGTATAGGCTTTATGTACAATATCTCTTTTATATCCACGTTGCAAAAATATGGTGGTAAGATCCTCAGCCTGTGTTCAAAGGTGGTATCCTGATCATAAATGCGTCTAGTCCTCAGAAATTGTCCAGTTGGTATTGCACGAATTACATGGGCTGGATGGGCTGATTGAGCATGTAGAAGTGCGTTCACACTAGTTTCCTTGCGATATATAGATGTATGAAGTTGTCCAGAGTTGTCAATCCTAATTCCAAGATCCAAGAAGTTAATGGAATCTTGCTTCACGGTGCAGGTAAGTTTAATGTTAATGTTATTCCTATTAAGATACTGAAGAAAGTTATCCAATTCGATTTGTAGGCCCTGCCAAATAAACAAAATATCATCGATGAATCTCATCCATAATATCACTGAACCCGTTGTGGTATGATCCACACTCTGGACATAATCATGCTCCCACGATCCCATAAAAGATTTGCGTAGGATGGCGCAAAAGCTGCGCCCATAGCCACACCTCTTTTCTGGAAATAAAATCGATCCTTGAAAACAAAATAATTGTGGCACAAGACATATTCTAGTAATTTCATTAAAAATTCTACAAAAGGTATATCAAAATTGCGACTAGATAAATAGCGTCTTGCTGCAGATAGACTAAATTCATGAGGAATTGACGTATATAATGACTCAACGTCACATGTTATAATATACATGTCAGTATTCATATGTATTCCATCTAATCTTTGTAGAGCCTCAGTAGTATCATCTTTTTTATATGGCTTATTGATTTATTTTCTTCTCTATTTCTCCTACAGTCTTAGTATATGTGTATGCATACACCTTGTGTTAGCATACCTGTAGGTTTCATATGTATGGATCTTTCAGCACTATGCACTTTGGTTATGTATGATTATTTATGACTCTGCATTTTTTACAAAGTGGCCATTATATTATATGAATTTTCTCTTTTTCATACATCAATATTATATATATATATATATATATATATATATATATATATATATATATATATATATATATATATATATATATATACTAGATGGCAGCCCGATTCTAAAGAATCGGGAGTCTAGAATCCATATATACTTTATTTATTCAAATGTAAGAATAATACAATTAATAAATAATAGTAAGAAAGAACAAAAAATGGCTGCACTCACCAGCTCTTGACAATTCTTGACAGTACGGCACATTTCTGATTGGTCGCTCGCGGCAGGCGGCAACCAATCAGAAAAGTGCCGCGCACCACGAAGGCATATATCTTTGTCCACCCTGAGCGGGTGTAGGACGCTGGTGACGTCACTTATCTCCGGACATTATCTCCGGACAAAGCCACGGAAGTTGGCACAAATTGCCGGAAGTAGTATTCTAGGCAATTATATATTAGATTTTAATGTTATCAGTGTTTACCTTTGAACGTTTATATTGTATTGTCCTGTCACCAGCCATGTGTACGATTATCGGCCGAAAGCCTCTCTGGAACCAATAATCACCCCATGTAAAGGTATCTTTATAAGTTAAAGATTCAGAATAC